>NC_054374.1:107245700-107420700 GCF_017654675.1 Xenopus laevis
GACGAATATTTTCCGGCTCTGTGGTGAGGCCAAAGCGAACTACTGCATAATCATTAGGAATGGATTAGTTATCCCAAAAGTTCCTGCAATTTCTATTGTCTGGTCTGAACCTATATATCTGTAAACATTCGCATGTTGTATAACTGGGAATATAGTCTGAGTTGAAATTGTACATTATTGTTGGACTCTGTAGATAATCCCCAGATTAGTTATCCTGGCCTAAACGCCATCAAATCTTTCTACCTGTAGTTATGGTGAAAGTAGCTGTAATCTCCCCCAATGTAAATAACTGTTGTGCCAGATGCCTCACAGGGGCCAACAGAACAGATTACAAGATGCATTACTTCCTAGGTCAGTCTCATATGTCTGGAGCTGCTTTGAGTGAGGTCTTATCCCATTTACGTTTCCCACAGTGGTGGGTGGCCCCAGTGATTCACGTATTGCATATTGGTTTAATTGTTTCTGCTCAATTTAGGGTGGGCTGATGATTTCTAACAAAAACTCTGGCTGGGGAGTAACTTGTCACGCCAAGGAACAGTTAATGCTTGCGCTTCATATTATTCCCCAAAAGTCTAGGATTGCCTTCTCCTTCTACAGGTCTTGTTAGTAATTGTTCCCTTTATTTCCAAAGTTAAATTAATTAGAGGCAGCCAAACCCACTACTTCCCAGCACCCCTTACAGTAGAGTGCCTGATAGACCATTCATAGGCTTTGGAGATGATCGGCGTCTACAGTAATGCTGCTGTATGTAACTAGGTTTATCCCAGCTCTCCCTTTGGCTACCCTTCCTTATCCCACATCCTTGCAGAGTCACTCAGCATTCCATTAGCAGCCTGTAGAGCATCTCATAAGTACACACAGGCTCCCTCTTAGAGAACACTTCATGGAAGGGTTCTATCGCCGCCTGCTGTTCACAAATCTATCTATCTATCTATATACAGTATCTATCTATCTATCTATCTATCTATCTATCTATCTATCTATCTATCTATCTATCTATCTATCTATCTATCTATCTATCTATCTATCTATCTATCTACAGTATCTATCATCTATCTATCATCTATATACAGTATCTATCTATCTATCTGTCTGTCTGTCTGTCTGTCTGTCTGTCTGTCTGTCTGTCTGTCTATTTATCTATCATCTATATACAGTATCTATCTATATACAGTATCTATCTATCTATCTATCTATCTATCTATCTATCTATCTATCTATCTATCTATCTATCTATCTATCTATCTATCTATCTATCTATCTACAGTATCTATCATCTATCTATCATCTATATACAGTATCTATCTATCTATCTGTCTGTCTGTCTGTCTGTCTGTCTGTCTGTCTGTCTGTCTGTCTGTCTGTCTGTCTATTTATCTATCATCTATATACAGTATCTATCTATATACAGTATCTATCTATCTATCTATCTATCTATCTATCTATCTATCTATCTATCTATCTATCTATCTATCTATCTATCTATCTATCTATCTATCTATCTATCTATCTACAGTATCTATCATCTATCTATCATCTATATACAGTATCTATCTATCTATCTGTCTGTCTGTCTGTCTGTCTGTCTGTCTGTCTGTCTGTCTGTCTATTTATCTATCATCTATATACAGTATCTATCTATCTATCTATCTATCTATCTATCTATCTATCTATCTATCTATCTATCTATCTATCTATCTATCTATCATCTATCTATATACAGTATCTATCTATATATATACAGTATCTATCTATCTATCTATCTATCTATATATCTATCTATCTATCTATCTATCTATCTATCTATCTATCTATCTATCTATCTATCTATCTATCTATCTATCTATCTATCTATATACAGTATCTATCTATCTATCTATCTATCTATCTATCTATCTATCTATCTATCTATCTATCTATCTATCTATCTATCTATCTATCTATATACAGTATCTATCTATCTATCTATCTATCTATCTATCTATCTATCTATCTATCTATCTATCTATCTATCTATCTATCTATCTATCTATCTATCTATCTATCTACAGTATCTATCTATCTATCTATCTATCTATCTATCTATCTATCTATCTATCTATCTATCTATCTATCTATCTATCTATCTATCTATCTATCTAATCTATCTATCTATCAATCATCTATCTATATACAGTTATCTATCTATCTATCTATCTATCTATCTATCTATCTATCTATCTATCTATCTATCTATCTATCTATCTATTTATCATCATCCATCCATCTATCTGTCTATCTATCTATAGTATCTCTATAGTATCTCAACTGATTTCTCTAATATTCCTGATGTAACCAGAGTGTGAACTAATTAAGTCAAATGTATCAATATTTCTGAATGTGTACATGTACATGATCCTAATAAAAGTAAGAATGAAAAAAATAGGAAGAAATACTAAGGCAAAGGAAAGCCTCCCTTTCACTAGGGAAAGGTACTGCCGTGGAACAGACAACCCTGATCAAGGCTGGAGGTTCGGGATAGAGTCGCACCCTGGGAGCAGTACTCACACATATAATTCAGATTTCACAGCTGACCTGCTCTGTAAACCTCAATCAGCTTCTAATTGAAGAGAGAAAACAAAATATCTCTTCCCTACAGCAGAGCTAACGATTTAATCATTATATCAGACATTATAGCTTTTAATTAGGCTAATGCTGATACTGTATGAGAAGAGATAATTCAATAGAGACCTTGATGAATTCTGTAATTGGGTTAACAGCGGTGCAGTTGGGGAGAAACGTCAATATTCAAGCTGTGTTGAGCCCCTTGGTTCGTAAACGGAGAGGTATAAGGCAGAGAATACTTTATTCTTGAGTTGTATCCCCACTGCACAACTTTCCCTTGGCAGTGGCACTAGTAAATAGATTCGGCACTAGTAAATAGATTCGGTACTATGGGTCCTTGTTAATAATAAGAGCTGAAATAAATATATTACTATGGTATGCGCTGGGATACAGCACTTTAAAATCTAAAACACTTTTCAATGTCAATATCTGAAATTTGGAGAACTACTAGGGAATGTCAATTTACATTTTGTGGACTTCTAAAAAGCGGATCCCTATCTGGCGGCCTTCATCAGCACAGTATCAATACTCTTTGTGATATTCAGGTGTGTGAGATCTACATTCAAACTACACCGGCACTTTGAGATGTTATCACAAATAGTATAATCTACCAATAACAAGATTTTTTTTCTCTCTGTGCAAACAATTAAAATCAAAATGATTTATTAGTCCGCGAGTTCTTCAATTTACCCTTTCTGTGCTGTTTTTTTATTTGGTACAATATTAATATGTACAGTAGTAATGATGGGAACTGTAAGATAAAGGGAAATCTAAATCAGATCATTGTTATCCATAACAATAAATATAAACAGACACCTGTATGGACAGTACGATCTGTTACCCAAATTATTTACGAATCATGTATATACGATGGATCGCTTACATATCGGTGTTGTCTTTTAGATGAAATGCAGGAAAATATAAGAGAATCAAATAGTCCTCAGAGAAATATATTTCATTTTCAGTACAGTGAGTGATGTGAGCCAGATGTGAGCTACATGGACCGACTTTGTTTTTGCAATAGAAAGAAGAAAGCTATAATATTAATATGTAGCTAAAGAGAATACATCGCGCAGGATAGGTGCCACTCAAATTTGAACAGCTAGAGATATTTGCTTTCAGTTCTTCCCTTGCTAGTCATTTGACAAAACACAAAAGTCATTATTCAACCCGAGCAGTACATAAGTCACAACGAATTATGAACAGGAAAAAAAATATAACCAGCCAGTCCCTTTATTTCAGGCGATTGCAGTTAGTGCAAATTAGATTAGTTTAGCCAGGCTTCAGGCACTATAAACATGACACACAGGGATCATCCCACTCCAATCTATCTTCTTTCTCATCCAAGCATCTCCCTGAAATGACATCTATTCCTTTAATACACTTTACAATGAGATTAAAACAGCACATTGATGCCATTCCAAAACGCCATTTCATTCAGCTATTTGCCTTCCATAAGAGGGCAAGTATATACTTTATGAGTGCATGGGTGCTTGTATCACACACACACAACATAGGAATATACTTTGATTTATTTTGTGTTCTCGAGTAGCCTTGCACTAGGATCCCAGAATTGATTGTGTCCTATAATAGGAAGAACTTCTAAACATTTTACCCCTGTATAGTTGACTTATATATATAGGTGTGGAAGCTACAGTATAAGTGGCAATTTTTTATTGTTTTATTGTCTGGGTGTATGTATAAGTATTCACTTGCATGCAGAAATATGATGGTAAATAATATCTTGCATGCAGAAATGTACTGATAAATAATATCTTGCATGCAGAAAAATAAGCATAAATAAGTATGCCACTTGTATACAGAACTATATGCAGAAATAAGCTTTGTATGGGTTTTTGTGTGTGTTACATTTATAATTAATGTTAGATCTTACTACTTAGAGAAGTATATGAAGATTCAATGTATGTATTTGTTGGAAAAACACACTAAATAAAGAAAAAAAAGAAATAAGTATATCAAAATGCAGAATGTGGGTATGCCATTTGCATGCAGAAATACAAGTATGGAAAGCAGTAAATGTATGAGCATACACACATGCGAGTCAATTTAAGGGACAATGTATGGAAGATAGATAAACACAATACATAGTTATAAATAAGAAGCAGGCGATTGTCTCGATTATTTATTATGGAATAGTAATGTCTGTCTAGTAAAGGTGTTCAATGTGCACATAGACTCATACAGGCAAAACAAGTGAGGAATGAATATGGCAGGAAAATGTCAGAGACTGGAGTTGAACTAGGATATTTTCGATAGATTAATGATTGATAGAAAGAGAAATAAATAAAGCTGTTATTCTGCTTTACATTTGAAATTCATATAATTAATAATAATGAATACTAAACATAACGCAATTCCTTAAATCAGTACTGTTAAAAGAATAAAAAAAAAAAAAAAAAAAAAAAAAATCAGTACTGTCCAGACAAGTTTAAATCATATGTTGATTTACTTATAAATACTTTTTCTTTTTTTTTTACCGACTAATTTTTATTAGTTTTCAACAATACAATCATTATATGGTATATATAATGGTTTAAGATATTGCATATTCATTTATAAATACTTTTTCGTATACAGCACTTTTGCTCAGCAGCAGTGTAGGGTATGATTTGTCGTTAACTAATATAATGGCAGTACTGTATATAATAGTATAATGCCTAATACTGGCTGATTTTTTGTGGACTGAAGCCCTTGCTCTATTATTTCTGCTGCCCCCATTAAAGCAAATTAATAGTATCATTTTAATCTTGTATTTCCGCATAATCCTATAGTTCAACTCGCCCCAGCATTTGCCAGGTGCAGCCTTAACCACCAGGAAGCCTCCAATAATCTCTCTGACCGGCTTCCCAATTACTAAAGCTGATCCGTAATACAATAAAAGACACAAAATGCAGCGGAAACTACCCAGACCATAAATAATGGATCCTTGTGAGTGTGTATATTTATACATATATATATATATATAATTTTTTTTCTTTTTTTACACTAACACACTTTTTAATCCGTATTCTTGTTCTTCCAAAAATAAAAGTAAATGATTGGTTTTCGTCTACACTACAGACATCGCAAGGGTGCTTGTGTGTGTATACTCCTAACAATAATTCGCTCCATATGAATGAAATGAATGTTTTGTCGCTCTCAATCGCTTTGCCTCCAAATCGCTGCCGATTTGCCTGGAGAAATATTTCCTCTGTGAAATCTTAAAACATAAGCAAATATCACAACACAATAAAAGCGATGTAATGGGTTAATCGAGTGGAACTGCTATCATGTTTAAACACCTGTTCCAGGGAGATTATAACTGGATCCAGAATCAATAATCCTACATTTCCCACCTTGTTCATCGAACATAATACGACTTTAGTACCATCGCTTACAATTAATAGGAGACATATTTCGCTCTAGTCGTTGTCGACTCGAAATAAATGTGCAAAAAGCAGCCAGATTCGGATTTTAAATACAGCGCAAAACACTGACCTGCGACGCTTAAAGCTGACAATTAATTAAGTCTTTCCCTTATTTGCGGTTATTGATTAAATGAAGGGTCTCATCATTTGACTTAATTAGACTTAAGGAGAATGCAATTTCACACGAGGGGCTGTAAAACCAGAACAATTTTTTTTTTTTTTATTCTTTTATAAATAGATAGTTACATCAATTACATAAATGTACCATAACAACAAAAATACATGCAAAACAAATGAAACCAGAACAATTTATAGGAAAGAACAGTTTGAAATGCAACAGAAATCACTTGTGGGGGGGGGGGGATTAGAGGTTCTAGACTGGGCGATCATACTAAACAGAAACTATTATAGACTTGTACACTTTCATGTGACACGTCTGATGAAGGCTGCTACTCGGTCAGTCGGGATTAAATTGAGTCTTTACCCTAACAGCGATGCTGCTAACACGTTGAATACTCTACAGAAGGCAAGAGAGTAATGAGTTCATGCTAAGGCTCAGTCTCCTTATCCCAAGTCCATGAATATGAACTGCAGCAGCTGACTGACACCTCCCCTCATACCGACCTCCAGCCTCCGAAAATCTCTGCACCCCAATCTCTCACCCCCCAAAATACAAATCCCTAGAATAAAAGACAAAAAGCCTGAACATCATTCAGAATATGTAGCGACCAACATACAGCTAACAGCAGGTCAGACGTGATTGCCAGTGTTCATAATGCACAATACAAGTTAAGAGACAGACTTACATTTTCTGGGGGTTCATCTTCCCAAGTGATGGTCAGACGGTGCCTCTTTGTAATTCTGCAGCTTGAGACACACACACACACACACACACACACACACACACACACACACATATATCTGTATGTATACATAGATATATATATATAAAGAGAGAGAGAGAGATGTAGCAGCCCTCCAGCAAGCCCCAATTCCCAGGCAATGCTCCCCAAGCGGAGTGCCCGGCTCCACACATGCACTGCAAGGCAGGGAGACAAGAAAATGAAATTTATTATTGATAGTAAAGACTTTGAAGACAATTTCGAGTTATTGTTTCTCTCTCTCTGGAATAAAAGGAGGCCTTTTTTCCCCCCTAACATAATGAAACGTCTTTTGTGCGGCAGGGAACAATAGCAAACAAGTATTCTAATAAATAGCCACTTTTTTGTTCGGGCTCGCCAGTGAATGGGATTGAGCAGTTGGTTTGAGAGCAGCTGGGACGCTGTAAGCTGTGGGCGGAGTCAGGTCCCTCTTTGCTCCTCTCCTTCTGCCTTTCCCTGAGCCCGATCTCTCCCCTGCTCCCATCCCTGCCTGCGCCTTGTCCTCTCTCTTCTTCCTTCTTTCCTCTCATCCGATCTCATCCTCATCCCCAAGCTGCTCTCCCTCCATCCCTGTTCGCTCCCTCTGTTCCCTTTCCTACCCTTTCCTACATCAGACGCTTTTCTTTTCAGCCCATTCCAGGCAAGTCTCCACTGCTTTACGCTCCTCTCTCTCCTTTCCTCAGTGCTACTTCTCCCTCCTTCTTTCCTTCCCGGCTCCTCGGATCCCTATGTGCCCCGAATCCCCATCGCTCGGGCAATTAGCGCACTTCTCTCTAAATCCGGAACCATCACATCCCGGCTCCATTGTCAGTTCCTATATTTACCCAGTACCCATTGTGTCAGTGGTCTGTCCCATTTCCTGGGTGCTTTGGGGTCAGACTAGAGAGCGAGGGCAGTTAGATTTCCGCCAGGTGTAGGCATCACGCCAGATGCGACTAAAGCGCCGGGTAGAGACTGGCCCTATACTTGTTATCAATGCATGCCTGGGCAAGAACTGAGCAAACGGTCTGCATCCGTCTTTTAGACTGTAAGCTCTCTGGGACAAGTCCTCTGGAATAAATGCCTTGTATATATAATTTCGTTACAATTCCAGACAGTCGGATGTTTTTTAGAAGAAAGAATGAGCTGGGATATGATATGAAGACAATAGCAGATGCCAGAACAGAGAGCGAAATCACACATTAAATACCCATTTTAGACTGAGATTTAAACCTCCAAATATAACTAGGAAAAAACATGAGAAGTCCACAAGCATTGCGCACCCTTTTGCACATACCGGTGTACATATACATATATATGAGCTATAGCAGGACATTAAGGGGTTATTTATCAAAATATGATTTTTTCGGGTCAGACTTTTAAAGGGGAAAAAACACAATTTTTTCATAGAAAAACAAACTTGAATTTTTTCAAGATTTATTAAACCCCAATGGGGGTAAAAGTCCGAACAAAAAATGGCTCCAACTCAGACCTGCAGAGTTCATGAAGATGTCAATGGCATACCTTATGTCCCGTTGACATTTTGAAGATATCCTGATCTGCTCTGGGTTTTGTCCAATAATCCGAAGATTTAGGCATCAAATACAAAAAAGTTGCAGATTTCGTTGACAAATCTGAAAAAATTGTACGATTCAGATTTTTTGACAATTGTATCAAGTCTTTTCCTGCACAAGATTTTTTTGTGAAAATGTATTGATAAACATGGGGGGAAAGTCCGTGCGGATTTGGTCGGAGTGGTTTTTAGAAAATAGTGAGAAAATGTTGTATTTTGATGAATAACCCCCTTAGTTTTTGTTCTTGAGCCAATTCTACAGTGCTCAGGGACAGACAGACTTGATATCACCTCTGTGCAGAGGAGTGGAAGAGGGAGAGAGAAAAATGTACAGTCTGAGCACCTTCTTTTCAGTGCCAGATAGGTTAGAATTGTCTAGTCTCACCTGACAAGGGTTGAAAAAACCCTTTAAATGACATATTCCTAAGTGAATGGGTGAAGGCTTGGGTGGATTGGATGCAATTTCAAGTGCTTCTCTGCCAAATAAAATATACCAGTGAAGAAAAACAACTTTTTTTTGCAATATCCTTTATAGTTTTTGCCAAATAACATGTTGTTTTGTTTAGGGATGCACCGAATCCACTATTTTAGATTCTGCCGAACCCCCGAATCCTTTGCGAAAGATTCGGCCGAATACCGAACCGAATCCTAATTTGCATATGTAAATTAGGACAGGGAAAATATTGTTTACTTCCTTGTTTTGTGACAAAAAGTCACAAGATTTCTCTCCCTGCCCCTAATTTACATATGCAAATTAGGATTTGGATTTAGTTTGGCCAAGCAGAAGGATTCGGCCGAATTCTGCTGAAAAAGGCCGAATCCTGGCCGAATCCCGAACTAATGGCTAGTTTTGTGCCAAAAATGAAGAATCATACAAGAGTTCCTGTTTTTTCACGTGACCTGTTAACCTTATATAGAGTAATGAATACATACTATTCATGCCTGCTAGTATTCTTCCGTAAAGAATCAACAATCAGCTTAGCTACAGATAAAAGTGCATCAACTGTTTATAGAATAAAGCACTATAATTAGTGAATTATTGCAAAAGACCTTTTGTAGGATCCCCTTTTCCCTAAGAATTGGAGTGGGGGTGAGTCCCTTGATCTGAGCACAGGTTGACAAAAAGATCTGACTATCATACCGAGCACTATCCAGGTACTGTGGAGTATAGTATATTAATATATTGATAAGTGGAGAGGGGCTGCATTTCTGCCTTGGAGTGTTGTGAGTTTGTTTCCAGCTTGGGTACTTACTCCAAAAAGTATGTATGTACTTTGCATTTGGAGCAGGTGCAGACTGGGATTCAAAATGGACCCTGAGTCCCTGACATTTCAAGTACACAGAGCCCCCCCCCCCACAAGCCAACTAAATAGTGATTGTCTAAAACTCTTTGGCATCTTACGGCAGCCTAGTCATTTGCCAAAATCCACAGCTTGCCAGTCTGGACTTGATTTGGAGTTTCCTCCCACACTCCAAAAACATTTACTATAGGGACTGGGGCAGGGACTGAAGTGACTGTTACACACTGTGTAAAATGTGCCAGTGCTATATATATATATAGATGATATTAAATATAAATTACGTAGTGTGGAAGAATATGAGATGTTCTTTAGCCCTCCAACTGTTGGGAGCAAGGCAACTACCTTGGAAAAAATGTGGTACAGTAGGGGAAGGGAATTATCCATGCGTTAGTGATGTGTGGGTCAAGAAAAACTCAACCCGTACCTGACCCTAACCCGCAAAATGTTGCCAATGTAGGACTCACACTGACCTGTATCCCCACTATCTCGCTCTATACACCATTTCTGACCACTCCTCTGGTTCTAAGACAGGGAATCTTAAGGAACAGTAGAGGAGTGTACTCCCCCAGTCTGAACAGCACCCAACACTAACCCACAATGGTTTAACAAATTTTAACCCAAACCCACCCAACCAGTGGTCAACCTGCACATCACTACCATGTACCCCCCAACATTTTGTGCAAATGGATTACATCTTTATATTAAGTATAGGAGCAATCAGGCAATGCCAACAATATATATCAATTAAAAGCAATAAATCAATACAATCAAATGCTGGAAAAGGACAAAGGTGTTAGGGTCTTAGAGCAGGAATGTGGCACAACAATTCCAGAGCAGAAAAGAGGAGAGGACGGACCTTACTCTGCAAACAGATGAAAGGGTTTGCACCAGTGGATCAGCTGTCAGTCACATGGTTTAACAGCCTGCCACAGATTTCGCATCTCATAGTAAGTGAAAGGCTAATGGTAAGTGAAAGGCCAAGTGCTAAAGCATTCTGGCAAGCATATGTCAGATTTGTCTTTCATATACAGGTATGAGGTTCATTATCTGGAAACCCTGTTATCCAGAAAGCTCTGAATGAATGTCTCCCATAGACTCTATTTTATTCAAATAATCCAAATGTTTAAAAAACATTTTCCTTTTCTCTGTAATAATAAAAAAGTACCTTGCACTTGATCCAAACTAAGAAATAATTAATTCTCATTTTCTAGTAGACTTAAGATATGAAGATCCAAAATATGGAAAGATCCATTATTCGGAAAACCCCAGCTCCCAAACATTCTGGATAACAGGTCCCATACCTGTACTAGTTTGGGAGCAAATGGAGCCTTTTGTGCTAAAGCCTTTCACCAAATATATAGCACGGACAATATGGGAAAAGAAAAATTCACAAAAATAAGAAAAAACATCTTGTAATATTGTTCATAAGATACTTTATTACTGTGCAAATTTGTTATGGGAATTGTACATTTTTACGAAGGTATAATGTTTTTGGCACAAAATAACTGCCTGTTTTATTACGTACAGTGCAAACTGGCACAAATGACAATACATGCAATCTTGTAAAGAAAATATTATTTACACATGTTCTCTTTGCTCATATTTTTTTAATTTAATGTTGGTTGTTGCTTACCCCTGTATATCTATATAAATAGTTTAGGTATCAGAAAATGTAGTACTGCATGTTGTCAGACCCTGACCCCACTGATCCTCCATCTCCTATAACAAAAACACAAAGCTCAAGTATTCCCATTGTTCATAGGACCTATTATAGTCAAAAATCAATGACTGGACAAGAGTAATAGGCAATACATAAGTACTGAGTTCAGTGGATCCTCTCAGTCAAATCCAATAAACAGATAAAATAAGTTGCTGATAAGAATTGCACATGACTAGTACAAGGCTCATCTCACACGCTCTTGTTCCAGATCAGACCTGTAGGTAATGGTTATTAAAGGAAAACTATACCCCCAAAATGAATACTTAAGCAACAGATAGTTTATATCAAATTGAATGACATATTAAAGAATTTTACCAAACTGGAATATATATTTACATAAATATTGCCCTTTTACATCTCTTGCCTTGATCCACCATTTCGTGACTCTATCTGTGCTGCCTCAGAGATCACCTGACCAGAAATACTACAACACTAACTGTAACAGGAAGAAGTGTGGAAGCAAAAGGCAGAACTCTGTCTGTTAATTGGCTCATGTGACCTTACATGTGGTTTGTATGTGAGCACAGTGAATCTTACGATCTCAGGGGGCGGCCCTTATTTTTTAAAATGGCAATTTTCTATTTATGATTACCCAATGGCACATACTACTAAAAAAGTATATTATTATGATAATGGTTCATTTACATGAAGCAGGGTTTTACACATGAGCTGTTTTACTCAGTATCTTTTAATAGAGACCTACATTGTTTGGGGGGTATAGTTTTCCTTTAAGCATGATCAGAGATGATATGACCCTTAACTTTAGATAT
Source organism: Xenopus laevis (assembly GCF_017654675.1). Lineage (NCBI taxonomy): Eukaryota > Metazoa > Chordata > Amphibia > Anura > Pipidae > Xenopus > Xenopus laevis. Next base: position 107,257,957 of record NC_054374.1, read on the forward strand.
CACATGACGTTATGCCTGGTACTCACAAAGTATATTTTGTCAATAAGAAAGCAGTCTGGTCTGCTCACCAATAATTTGTATTTTGGTCACAGAAAAGAACAGCAACCTTTTGGCCACTAGAAATCACCTTTGCGTTTGGTGTTCTGCAAGCAAATAGTGTGTTTTCCCTTTCTGCTGGATTCTATATTCACAGCATCAAGACTACAAATAAGACAAGTCCCTCCATTTATTTCATTTTGTAATAAATCAAATGCAAACAGCTTCTATTAGCGGAAATGGGAGCTGCATTATGCTCTTGTCATTGAATCGTTTCAACGGTGAAAACTTATGGAGATGTATATAACAGGATCTGAGATGTAGCTCATCTATGTACATAATTAGTTTAGCAAGTTCTGTACTATCGGACTGCATAATTCCCCCTTCTAAGATTCATTTCAGTCCCACAAGGCACTGTCCCAGATTGATTCCAGTTGCTAAACAGATATTTGTATTTAGTGGATTTCATTTTGAACCCTGATTTAGTTTATATACATATATTACTGTGTAAAAGCTGCACCATCTCATTAATACTGGTCATTAGTACTGCTAAACAATTGGCTTCCATACTTTGTAGATTTTAATTTAATTGTTCTTAACCACTGATGGAGAGTAAGCTGTTTCTGCCATAGAATGCATTGGGTTGCCAAGGAGCCTTGTTGCATTTTGGCAATCCATAGCTGGGAATATGATATAGACATAAGCCCAGTAGGTGCAAATATGTCTATTAGCTGTTATTCACCATGTTTGTCCCATAATCCTTGGTACTTTGCTGCTATCTTCAAGGAGTTTGAATATTGTACCTATTATTGCATGGGGTACTCTGGTTTCTTCCCATGCTCCAAACATTGGAGCAACTACCAGCAGTGCAGGGGATTAAACTTGGGGCCCACCAGAGCTGCGCTAAGGCTTATTGTGTCACTGGCTCCAAAAACACACAGGCAGGGATTACAGGACTGTCCATATCAAAGCAGAAAAAAATAACTGGGGGTATATTGTGGCCTACCATTGTTGGATTACAACTTTCAGCATCCATTTAGGTGTTCTTAGATATCTATATTTAAAGTTCAGCAGCAGCTGGATGAGCTAATTTTGCAATATTATATTAGTAATTCAAGTGCCAGTTTTTATAGCGGAGCCCAGTCTGTAACTCAAGGCCAGTGCCATTGTCTCTCAAACAATCCCTATTTGGGGTTTGTATAGGGATGGTAAATCGTCGCTTATTCAAATTTATGTATTAGCCTCATCTTTTAGCCAAGTTTTAATACTGGTTGTGCTACCTTAAAACACTGTGACAGATTTTACTTTGATTAATAAATATTTTGCAGTCGGTATTTGCCTACAACATGTAAAAATAGCTATTCTGAAACATTACTACTAAAATAGTTATTATAATTACAAAGAGAGATGTAATTATCATAGAAAAGCATGCCGAATAAAATAGGGATGTTTGCTTGTGGTAGTGATTTTTATAGAGCAGTCTCCCCTTGCTTCATCAACCCTTTTCTTGATAGGTGTTTTATTATTCTTTCCTTTCAGAGACTTTGGTAGCTTATCATATCTTATTCACAGCAGGGGTAGAAACAGTATGGGGCAGATTTACTAAGCTCGAGTGAAGAATTCGAATGAAAAAAAATTTGAATTTCGAAGTGCTTTTTTGGGTACTTTGACCATCGAATTGGTCAAATTTGATTGAATTCGATCGAATTGAATGATTCGAAAGATTCAAAGTAAAAAACATTCGACTATTCGACCATTCGATAATCGAAGTACTGTCTCTTTAGAAAATACTTCGACTTCATACTTCGCCACTTTAAACCTATCGAGCTACAATGTTAGCCTATGGGGACCTTCCCCAGCACTTTTCTAAGCTTTTTTTGATCGAATAAAAATTCGATCGATCACTCAAAATCATTAGAATCGTTCGATCGAACGATTTTTATTCCATCGTTCGATCAAAGTATTTGTGCTAAAATCCTTTGAATTTTACTCCGAGAGTCGAATTCGAGGGTTTTTTAACCCTCGAAATTCAACCCTTGATAAATCTGCCCCCATATGTGTATACCTTCATTTATGTAGCACTAAATACTTAGAAGACCAGACAATGGAAATCAACATTGTAATGTAATACATTTCAAGTAAATATTAGATACATTAATTTAGTGTCCTGATGAGCTTACAATCTAAATGAGTTTACTGAATTTAAATATTGTTTGGGACATGTGATGTCAGTGGTACAGGGTTTATGTATAGTGTTAGAACAGAGATAATAGTGTATGCAGTATGATTGTTTCAGGAATTTTAAGAAAAAATACAAAAATTTACCACAAATTTATATTTGTCATGTAAATTAGTACAGCACCATGTTAATTAATGACATAACAAATCTCTTGTAAAGAAAACATTGAGTGCAAAATGAAAATGAATTTCTCCTGCCACAGGAAAAGCAACACATAGCATATCACATCTAAAGGTTAATGCCATTATGGGTAAAAAAAAATATATATGCCTAAATTATGCAGTAGAATGAAACAACATATTCTTAACCTTACTGTCTATTTAACCCACTGTGAATGAATTGACCTAATCTTAAAACTATATTAACAGTGTCAAATCATTAATGGTGTTTTTTTTTTACCACTTTTTTTCATGAATAATTGTATCTAGACATATGGATATAAGAAATGAAAAGAGTACTTTATGCCAGAGTAATTGTTCACATGTCACTTACAAATCTGTTAAACCATCTAATATCACACAATTGCAATAGTATTGCAAGTATTACCATTGCTCTCAGACTGACATCAAGCTAATATAGGCTATTATGTAACAGCCACATATACTCACACAAGCAAAGGAAGGGCTGTTGTATGAGAATACATAATATTAGTAATACTGCAAACCACATATATATAAATATACAATTCTTTTCTACTTTTAACTTGTTACATAATACCTTAATGGAGTGTTTTTTGCTATTTTCCCCATTTCTTATTTTTAGGATAAAATAGTAAAGTATTAGGAATAATAATGTTTAAGGTTAAAATGATAAAATGTACTGTATTCTCTATTTATAAAGAGATAAGTACAGTAGTTTCTGGATTTGATAGACTGTAGGCATAGCTTATGGTGAGCACAATACTCACATATGTGAATGTATTCATATATGGGGAGCTGACAAATTGCTTGGCATTCTCCAAAAGATCGGCAATGACAGCAAGGTCTGCTGTATAGAGTCCATGAAGAATCCCCCAAGAAAAAGTAATGTGTCAATTCCAAATCATGTATAAACCTGTGTAAAGAAGATTGGCTAATATAGGTATGGGATCTGTTATCTGGAAACCCGTTATCCACAGAATCCATTATAATCAAATAATCCAGATTTTTAAAAATGATTTCCTTTTTCTCTGTAATAATAAAACAGTAGCTTGTACTTGACCCAAACTAAGATATCATTAACCCTTATTGGAAGCAGAACCAGCCTATTTGGTTTATTTAATGTTTGCATGCTTTTCTAATAGACTTAAAGTATAAAGATCCAAATGAATTACAGAAAGATCCATTTTCTGGACAACCCCAGGTCCGAGCATTCTGGATAACAGGTCCCATACCTGTGCAATGTTAAAAGTGGCAAAGTGTTTACTTCTTATTTATCGTTCCCAGTGGGAACTATTTACAAAATTTTACTGCATTACGATAAAAAGTTCAATTACAAATTGTCTTGCAATGACACAAGTTGCAAATCTTGATGGTAACAAAATGTCTACATCATTTTTTCTCAATCTGTGAGGAAGGTTGCACCTTTTCCACATGTACTGATGTAAAGCTCTGAAATGAATACAGGATCAAATAATAGTGATTCTGACTGCCAGAGATACAAATTTGAAGATGTTCAGTGGTGGCATTTAGGGATGGGCGAATTTGACCCGTCTCGTTTAGCCAAAAATTTGCCTCCGGCGAAATGTCGCACACTGCCATACAAGTCTATGGGCGTTTTCTAGGAAGTTGATGTATTTTCAGAGCTACAGCAGCCCAAAAATACAGTCCTGACACTTCACAGAGCATCAAACATTATTTTCTATGAGACTCTCAATAAAGAGAGTAAGTAAGTGGCAAGTTTTACAAAGCACCTGACGTGTGCTTATGTTCAAATTTCACATTCACATGTGCTGGAGCACTAGGGGAGCAAAAATAAGTAAGATTAAGGGGGTTATTTACTAAGCTCTGAATACCCGAAATTCCCCGAAATCAGAAAAATGTGTGATTTTTTGTGTTATAATAGGCTTTAAAAAAAATCAAGAATTTTTCAGAATTTATTAAACCCTGAGGGCTAAAAAGCCTGAATATAAAAACACGGCATCTCAAAACTGTCGAGGTTGCATAAAAGTCAATGGGAACCGTCCCATTGATTTTTGGTTGTGTAGGGGGTTTCTGGCAATTTCACAATGTCTTCTGAGCTTTCAGGTAATTTTCGGGAAAATGTAATAATAAATAAGCGTTAAAAACCTGAGCGGATTAGATCGGAGTTTGTAGCAGCCGATATTGAGATAAATTCAGACCTTGATAAATAACCGGGCAGATTTACTAAGGGTCGAATTAAAAATTAGAATTTTTTTATGGTCAAAACTCTCAAATTTGAATTGTGAATAATCCAAACTCATTTTGAGTTTTAATTCGAATTTCGAGATTTATCAAAGCCAGCCCTTTAAAAATTTTAATTTGCCACCTAAAACCTGCCGAGTTCATGTATAAGTCAATGGGAGATTTCCAGGGACCAATTTGAACATGTTACTGGCCTTCCTGACATTCAAGTTTTTTTTCAGAGAAAAAACTCGATTCCGGTCGCTAATATTCGTTTGAGTTTTAGATATTAGATTAAGATATTAGATTTTTTTATTAAATAATTTACCAATCGAATTCCAAGTATATTCAGATTTATTAGAGTTAAATAACTCCCCAATGGAATTTCGAGTATATTCAAATTTATTAGAGTTAAAAAAAATTCACATGGATTAGAAATTTGACCTTTTATAAATGTGCCTCTTAAAGAGCAGTCCTGTGGGTGGCTGGCATCTAACTCTCTAGTTTGGGTGCATCAAAAAGGATGCTCATGTACTCCAGGCTGCCCCTAACAAATACTGTGCTACCAAGTAAAGACAATGCTGTATTCATGAGGTGCAGGTATTTCTGCTTGCATTCGATTGAATTCAATTCAAAGTTTTTCCCAAAAAAAACAATGATTTTTCAAAGTCCACCAATTGACTCCAAACAGGTTCTAGGAGGTCCCCCATAGGCTAAAACAGCAATTCGGCAAGTTTTAGATGCCGAATAGTCGAAGTTGAATTTTTAAAGAGACAGTACATGATACATTTCGATATTTGAATTTTCAATTTTTTTTAAAATTTGAATCAAATTTGGACTATTCCCTAGTCGAAGTACACAAAAAATAGCTGGAAATTCGAATTTTTTTCATTTGAAAATTCACCTCGGCCTTTGATAAATCTGCCCCTTGGTCAAATCTCCCCTCAACTAATTTTATTGTGTGGAAATTCCCTAAAATGGTAGCCTTAGCAGTAACTTCCCACAGCAGAAAGTCAATGACATCCAGGTAACAGAAATGTGTATATTTTATTCACAACTGAGTTTTCCAGAGAACAATAACAAGTAACAGAATTAAAAGCAGTTTTTATTCGTTAGTCAGAACAACCTGCTTAACCAGCCCTCAGGCATCAGAGGTCTTGCCCTTTTACAGCAAAGTTTTAGCCCCACTTAGTGGTTCAGTACATACCTTAGTCTACAATACCTTCCTCTTCCTGGTTCCTTGACAGAGAACTCTCCTCCCCCTAGGTGATGAATTTTTCATCCTGTTGACCAAAGGGCTGCATATGTAACCTAGCAAGCCACACACATTGCCAGTTCCATATCTTCATATGCTACAAGGGTTTGACTATTATGTGACCTTTAAGATTCACTTAAGGTGGCCCGTCTATATATTATGCCAGTCAACAGAAATTGTAATGCAGGGTTGCCAGCTTTAACTGATTTTTTTTTCTGATTTTACCCTGTTTTAGTAAATTTTATCCCCTATAAAAAGATTCAAAAACAACAATTTTTTGCATCCATGTTTGCTTTATGGTCTGCAAGCTCTTCTATATGTAGACATATAATAATAGGGCATAGGATATTGCAAATTCTGCCGTTAATACAGCTTTAATTGAAGGAGCAGTGCCTATATATAAAGACTAGTGATGGGCGAATTTGTACCGTTTCGCTGAAAAATTAAAAAATTCCCTGCAAAATTTGCGAAATAGTGAAAAATTGCGGAAATGCATTGAAGTCAAGGGCGTCTGAATAATTTTGACGTGCAACAATTTTTATGCGTGAGACTATTCTGGCACACGCACACTTTTTTTTATGCGGCGGATTTTTCACTGCCGAAATTTTTTCCGCAGTTTCACTAATTTATTTGCCGGTACTGAAACACAGAAATTCTCTGCTAATTCAGGCCTGGTGAATTTATTTGCCCATCACTAATAAAGATACAAACCACTGACAATGATAGCCACTGGCATGTGCCATGGACATAGTGTTCCCCTTACTTATTAATATAGTGATGGGCGAATTTATTTGCCAGCCGCGAATTTGTGGCGAATTCCCACGATTCGCCGCCGGCGAATAAATTCACGAACCCACCGTGAAAATTCTCCAGCGTAAAAAAAATGGATGCCAGCGTTAAAAAAAAAGCGGGGGCCGGCAAATTTCTTCGCCGTTTCGCGAATTTCGCTGGAAAAAAACCGAAACGTCCAAAATTCGCCCATCACTACTTATTATGGGACAAGTGATTCCATGTGGATAAAATACCTCAATACGCCTAAAGCAGAAAAGTTACAATAATAAATACCTTCAAACAAAATATAGACTTTATTTCTACTCGATGGATAGCATTGCAACATGCAGAAAGCTTTCCAATGTTGCTTGCTTTGAGAAACTACTTTGGGATACTATATAATTAGACAATGGGAACTGTTCACATAAATGTGTAAGATAATGTAATGTTATATTCATTTAAAATACATACAATTTAAATGATGCTGTGAGTAGGGAAAATCAATGTAATTCAAGATAGCAAGTACAGTGTATGTATAAAATTGCCCTAGGTATGTGTGCTGCTGAATATAGTGTATGTGTATGTACAAAATTGATGCACTAAAATATCCACACAATAAATGTCCATTCTCCATTCACAATTCAACCCACAGACCCTACCCCCCAACATTCACACCTTAAAGGAACAGTAACACCAAAAACTGAAAGTGTCTTAAAGGAATGACAATATAATGTACTGTTGCCCTGCACTTGTAAAACTGGCGAGTTTACTTCAAAAACACTATTATAGTTTATATAAACAAGCTTCTATTTAGCCATGGAGGCAGCACAGGATACACAATGGATAATAAATTAAGTTTTGAAAAATCCATATTGTGTACACCAGAGTTTATTGGTTATCTGCGGTGTATCCTGTGGATTTTCTTCTTTCTCAGCCTGAATGGCTGCCCCGATGGCCACAAAGCAGCTTGTTTATATAAACTATTGTAGAGTTTCTGAAGCAAACACACCAGTTTGAACATTGCAGCACGACAGTAAATTATATTTACATTACTTTAAAAGACGTTACATTTTTGGTCACTGTTCCTTTAAATAGACCTTTTTTTTAAAAAAAAAAAAATTGTGATTGCTTTAAGAATAATACAACCAGTCTGTACACTTTTCTGTCTTCCCCCTTAAAGGGCAAGTAACACATAAGATACAGTAAAAGAGATTATTGGCATTTAACTGTAATGTGCTATTATCGTATTTTAGTGAAGTTGCTTATTTGGGTCAGAAGCTCTGATGAACATTTGTGGAAGAAGAAGACATAAAATACTTTAGGTTCCACTTTATTTAGCAAATAGCAAGTAAGCCTATTAGAATACATTTTGAGTTCTTCATAGCAGATACTCAACATAAGGCCAATGATTATTTTATTTGCTAGACAGATATAACCTATCAATGTATTTGTAGAACTAGTTTTACTTTTCTGTATTTCTATCTGTTAAAGGTTATAGGGCTGTTCTAGACTTTCACATGTACACCAGGCATATGCAATGAAATATATGAAGGGTTATTTTTAAAGTGCAGGACAAAGGGTGCAAAGTGCAAAAACAGGTACAATTTGCCATTTTTACGGTTTTTAAAAAAAAATTGCCAAAACTGAGCTCAAAGAATTGCCCCCCCATGAATGCATTTAGCAGCACTGTATTGTGAGAGGCAGGCAAGGGAGGATACATAGGTGGCCCCTTTCTGTACTGATTGAAACTTTGAAGGGTTAGAAAAAGTCATTTTCAACAACTGATTTGAAATTTTATGAATTTGGAAATATGAATAAGGCACATTTATCAAAGTTTGAATTTCAAATTCACAAGTGTTTTTAAAAACTCCCCCTAAACTCCCATAAATTAGAAATTCGAACAATCGAAATTTATTAATAAAATCAAATTTTTTAAACTCGGATGAATTAAATCGACTCAAAAACTTGGATGAATTCTAATCTAATTTGATTTGAATTTAAAAAACTCAATTCGGATGGAATGTCAGGAAGGCTTCAAACAACTCCAAATTCATCCCTGGACCTTTCCAATTGAATTAAACAGCAATTCGGCAGGTTTCAGGTGACGAATAGTCAAATTTGAGTTCTTAAAGGGCCCTAAGTATGATAAACCTCGAAAATCAAATTAAAATTTCTTTAATAACTTGAATCGAGTTTGAATGACTCCCTCATCGAATTTCAGAATTTTGACCATAAAAAAACTAAAATTCAAATTAGAATTTTCAATTCGACCCTTGATAAATCTGCCCCTTAGTGTTTTATGAGGTTTTTTGATACCACAACTAAACAAAAAAAGTGCTTGCCAATCCAAAAAAATATATGAATTCCTCTAACATTCTGATTGGTTTACAATTGGTCCAGTAGCATCAGTGCTGCTCCGGCTGACTTCTATAGCACCTCGATGACTTTTACTTGGCAAAGTTTTGCCTTAGAGATTTTTGTAGTTTTTACACGCTTTTTAGAAATATAGAAATACCAACATTTTTGCGAGATTCATGAAAAAAAAATTGCAATTTGATTATTAGCAAGTCATTAATAGACAGATATGGGGGCTGATTCATGAAGCTTGAGTGAAGGATTCAAAGTAAAAAACTTCGAATTTCGAAGTGTTTTTTGGGCTACTTCGACCATCGAATGGGCTACTTCGACCTTCGACTACGACTACGAATCGAACGATTCGAACTAAAAATCGTTCGACTATTCGACCATTCGATAGTCGAAGTACTGCCTCTTTAAAAAAAACTTCGACCCCCTACTTCGGCAGCTAAAAGCTACCGAAGTCAATGTTAGCCTATGGGGAAGGTCCCCATAGGCTTGCCTAAGTTTTTTTGATCGAAGGATATTCCTTCGATCATTGTATTAAAATCCTTCGAATCGTTCGATTCGAAGGATTTAATCGTTCGATCGAAGGAATAATACTTCGATCGTTCGATCGCAGCATTTGCGATAAATCCTTCGACTTCGACATTCGAAGTCGAAGGATTTTAGTTCCTAGTCGAATATCGAGGGTTAATTAACCCTCGATATTCGACCCTTAATACCTCTGCCCCCAAATGTATAGTATCTAGCCCAATTATAAGATGTACTATTAGCAACTATGTTCCACAATCTTTTACCAGTTGTCTATTTATGTACAAACAGTGCTCCCATAGATGATTTGTTTAAACAGCAATTTTTTTTTTTTTATCAATTCTTTATTTTTGGAATTATCAGAAGAAAAGTAGAGGAAGGAGGAGTTACAGAAAGAAGAGGGAGGGGGGGAGGGTAACAAAATTCCACAACAAACTCACACCTTGTGCAAGAATTACAAGAAACAACAAGTTTTTACGCAAAACAGGTCATATGATCACACGTACATACTTATCAACATTTCACAATAAATTCTAAAAAAAAAGAGAAAGTAATTTTCAGTCGTTCAGAATTGGCAATGGCATCTTAGAATACTCTCAGGGGATTTGTTCATAAGTAAGGCGAAATTTCCGACAATACTTCTCAAATAGGTTGTTATAAGGACTTCAAGAACTCTACCCAGGGGTTCCATATTTTCCAATATTTGGGAGTCTGATTATGTATTAAACATGTAATTTCTTCCATTTGTCTCACTTCTTCAACCTTAGATAGCCATTCCCGCCATGAGGGAGCCTCTATTGACTTCCATTTTAAGGGGATTAATGCCTTAGAAGCTTGGAGAAGATGTAAAGTGAGAGGTCTGATGTTTTGTAGACAGACTGAATGGATTCTTTCCACATAACATCTGTTATATCTATGCCCAGTTCTGTAGCCCAATCTTGGCGTTGCAATTCTGGACTTGTAGCCAAAGCTTCTACTAGGAGTTTATACAACTTAGATAGTGGTTTATTGATATCTATCGGAGAAGATAATAGAGATTCCCAACGTGTTTCCGGTCTATGCCAATCTTGAGACCCCTTCGATTGGAGATATACGTGTGGTTGATTAAAGCCCCAAACATCTCTAGGGTGCCGTCCCCATCTCCTTTGTATTTCGGCTAAGGGAATGGTCTTTCCATTTTTTATTAGGTCACTTAGCGTGGTCTCTCTGGAGCCCAATAATCCCCATCTGGTAAATGACCCTTTCTCCAAGCTTGGAGCAAATTCAGGATTAAACATTAGCGGTTGTAGGATATAGGGAATTTTTGTAAATCCAAATCTAAATTTATTCCTATGCCATACTTTCAATGTAGCCCCCACCAGAGGGTGCTGCCACATTGCCTTAGGGATGTGTTCTTTAGACATCCATAGGTAGTTAGCCAACGGGAAGCCTATCATTATTTGTTCCAGATCACACCAATCCTTCTGTTTAATTTTATTATTAGATGACCAATCTAGGATTCGGACAAGATGAGTGGCAATATAATACAAGTAAGGATCAGGTAAGCCTAAACCACCTTTCTCTTTTGTGGCTATTAGTATGGTGTGCTTCAATCTTGGATTTTTCTTACCCCAAACAAATTTAGATATTATGGACTTAACAGATCGGAAAAATGAGTTAGGAACCATTATTGGTAAAGTTTGAATAAGGTATAGAAGTTTGGGCATGAGTACCATCTTAACGGCTTGTATCTTACCAAACCATGACAGTTTAAGTATTTCCCAATTTGCTACCAACTTTTGAAGGGATGTTAGGAGCGGAAGATAGTTGTCTTGGTATAGTTTCCCTGTATCCGCCCTAATTTTGACTCCCAAATATTTTATACTTGGCTCAGCCCATGTAAAGCGGAAACTAGCCTTCAGACCATGCAAATTGGATTCAGGAATATTAATATTCAGGATCTCAGACTTACTATAATTCACTTTAAAATTAGAGAATTCACCAAAGGTTTTCATGAGAGCAATTACTTTCGGTAGAGAAATAATCGGTTTCGTGATATATAATAGCAAATCATCGGCAAAAGCCATGCATTTATACTCCCTGTCCCCTATAATGACACCAGATATATCGGGGTCCTTTCTGATATGAGATAGAAGTATTTCCATGACCAGTATGACAAGAATAGGCGATAAAGGACACCCCTGTCGTGTTCCATTGTGTATGTGTACTTTAGGGGAGAGTATCCCGTTAACTTTAATTCTAGCGGTGGGGCCTTCGTATAGAGCCATAATTCTCTGTATCATGGCATTGCCAAAACCAAAGCTGTATAAAATTTGTTTGAGAAAGGTCCGAGAGACCCTGTCAAACGCCTTCTCGGCGTCTGTAGTAAGAATGATTGTAGGGATTCTTTTCTCCTGGGCATGTTTCATCAATGAAATGACTTTAAATGTGTTATCCTTTCCCTCCCGTTTAGGTGTGAATCCCGCCTGATCAGTACAGTGTCGGACTGGCCCGGCGGGAAACCGGGAAAAAACCTGGTGGGCCCGACCCTCGTGGGCCCCCGCCGGGCCAGAACCCTTCTGTAGATATTTCCAATCGCGGTATGCGCGCCGAACGGCGCTCTTGCGCATGCGCGCCAATCGGCGGTGTTGCTGGGCCGACGCATTTTAGTAGGGGTGCAGGGAGATGAAGGGGGGCCTCTGGACAGCAGTCCCGGTGGGCCCCGGGCCCCCCAGTCCGACCCTGGATCAGTATGAATAAGTTCCGGTAAGTATCTCTTTATCCTATTACTAATAATTTTGGCATATATTTTAAGATCTATATTAATCAAGGAAATGGGCCTATAACTCGGACAGAGTTGAGGATCTTTGTTTGGCTTGGGGAGGATTGTGATGTATGCCTCCTGGGCTTGGGGATGAAATCTAATGTTATCTGTAATACTGTTGAAATAACTAAGGAGCAGAGGAACTAAGTCTTTTTTAAATGTTTTGTAAAACGAGGCTATATATCCATCAGGTCCCGGGCTTTTCCCAACTGGCAGTGATACATTCTTCAATTTCTCTTTGTTCGAACGGGATATCTAACTCTTGACTCTTATACTTAGGCAGTTTACTTATACCTGCATTCGCAATAAATTCCCTTAGTTTATGTAATGCTTCTGTCTTCAATGTGGGGGTTTTTAAATGATATAGTGATTGGTAATACTCTTGAAAAGAATCTGCTATTCCCTTAGTATCGTGATGTACTATGCTCCTATTGTCTTTTATCGACATAATGTGCGTTTGAGGTTGCAGTTTTTTGATTGTCCTAGCAAAGTGCTTGTTGCATTTATCTCCTAATTCGTAAAATCTCTGTTTGGACCTCATGAAGCTTTTCTGTACTTTCAGATTCAGTAGTGCCCTAAGTTTAAGTTATAGTATTTTACTTTCCAGAGCTACCAGTGTCTTATGAGCGATATTTTCCTTGTGGGATTGTTCCAAATGTGAAATTTCTTTTAACAGGGACGTTAATTCTTTTTCCCTTTCATTCTTTAGATTACTACCCATGGCAATCAAATTTCCTCTGAGGACACACTTGAACGTTTCCCAAAGTGTCTTTGGAGAAACATCTGCTGTATTGTTAGCCTGCAGTATTAACTCTATCCAAGATTGTATTTGTTTTTTTTTACTCTCTGTATGTAAAAGATACTCGTTAAATCGCCACGTGAATTCTGCCCTCAGTGTCTTCGGTATAGTAAACTTTACAATAATAGGAGAATGGTCTGACAATAGTGTGTTTCCTATGTCGGCTTTTAGAAATATTCGTAACCAATGTTGGGATACAAAAACATAATCAATGCGTGAATAAACCGAATGAACCTTTGAAAAATGTGTGTAATCCTTCTTCGTCGGATTGAGTACCTACCATATGTCTATCACCTGTAATTCTGATAGAGTTTTTTTAATTACCTTTAAACCTTTATACGAGATATTAGTTTTTTGGGAAGACGAATCTACGAAGGGGTTTACTGCAACATTAAAATCACCCCCTAAAATAATAAGGCCTTCTTTACAATTCTCTAAAACCGTAAGAAAGTGTTTTAAATACTCCACCTGACCTGAGTTTGGGACATACACATTTGCAATAGTACACATTTGGTCAGCAATTTTCCCTTTCACAATAACATACCGGCCTTCTTTATCAGAAATTGTTTCAGAATGTTTAAAAGGGAGATCTTTATGGAATAGAGTCATCACTCCTAAGGATTTCCTAACCGGATTATTACTCATGTATACTTGTGGATAAGGATGTAAATTGAACATTGGCATATGATTGACCTTAAAATGAGACTCCTGCAGCATAACTATTAAAGCCTTCTGTCGTCTGCATTGTTGAAATACTTGCGTCCTTTTAACTGGTTCATTCAGTCCATTAACATTAAGGGAGAATATATTCCCCCTCCATAGCGCCTATATTAGCCATAATCATCAAAACGTGAGAACTGCCAACGTACAAAGTTTTCCTCACACTTGTTGTTAACTTGTAAAATGGATGAAGGGTACAAAGGGGTAGGAAAAAGGGCAAAAGGTAAAGAAAGTGAAGAATAAGGGGTACCTAAATGCCGCAATATACTAATCAGGGTACAGTCCCTGAGTGATGATAGGGTAATAGCGGCTTGGGTGTCTAGCACCACGGAATTGGGGGTAAATGGTTGAATAGAGCAAAGTAGGATCATAATCAAGCACTTAGAGTGGCAGTGCTCCTGATCCTAAACCAACCTGCTAAAACAGATATATTTTAACGATGAGGCTATGGGTATTAGAACAACGAGAAGCCAACGCTAATGAAGGAAATAATCTCCAGGGAAATTATAAAAAAAACAGAAAAAACTATGCAATCAAATAAGAAAATGTAGTATCAGCAGCTATATCTATCTTAGAAAAAAAAAAAATATATTTTTTTTTTTTTTTTTTTACTTTCTCATTTCTCCTCACTCCCCTGTCTATAGCATAAGATTCATACGATAATAATAACAGCAGCTTATTATACTTGCATTATGAATTCCTCGCTTAGGCATTAGACAGAGTGAGTCCTGGAGATGGTTCATTCCAACAGTATGTCCATAATATTTTGGTAATAACCAATATAAGTCCCTTGTAAGCTGGTCAGGGAAGTAGTAGTCCAAAGGTCATCGGGTGCCTTCTGTCTCAATAAGCAGAAGAAGCTGAAAAAGGAATTATCCAGTCCATTCAAGGTCTCTGTCTCTCTCTGTATGTCTTGGGTGTCCTAGGTGTTCTGGGTGTTTTCTTCGAAGAGGGAGATAGGATCCATTCGTCTTGCAAGTCAAATTACATCTCTTGTATTTTAGTGGTGTCCATCAAGGCAGTTCCATTGGAGGAAGATGTAATTTTTTCAAGAAGTTATCTGTATCCATAGGGACTCTGATAGTTGCATTGATCCCTTTGTGGTTAGCAGTTAAGGAGAATGGATATCCCCATCTGTATTGGATACTTTTTCCACGCAGTTCATCAGTGAGAGGTTTCAGCAATTTTATTCTTGACAGATCCTGGAAAAGTTTAATAGTGTTCTCCTCGTATGATAATTGCCCGCCCTCTCTGGCCTTACGCAATATCTCTTCTTTTAAGGGGAAATCATGTATGCAACATAATATATCCCTTGGAGCATTTAAAGGGGCTGCTTTCGGTTTATAGACTCTATGAGCCCTATCAATTTTGATGTCCGTGGCCAGCTCCCTCTGTAATACAGAATTAAAGATTTGGAGAAGCGCAGTTTTGATTTCTTCATTTTGGACCACCTCAGGTACCCCTCTAACTCTTATGTTGCTCCTATTCTCCTGATCCTCGATTTGCCTTTGGAGTTCCTGTATAACCCCATCCTGTTGCTGCATATGCTTATGGAAGGCTTTTTGGTTATCATTGTATCTGCTGACATTAAGTTCAAGGCTATCAGTGCGTGCAGAAATGGTTAAAAAATGTCCCTTTTTATATCCTGTATCTCCTCTTTTATTGCCAGGGTCACTTCCTGCAGCATTTCCTTAATATCATTCTTAGAAGGCAGTTTAGCAATATATGAGTGTATATCTACCTCATCATCCATTTCGCTTTCTGCCTCAGACAGCTCCCTGTTTGAGTAAGCTTCCTCCTCGTGTTCTGCTTGTGCGGCCGCCATCTTGGATTCGACTCGCAGCGTTTTTTTATGCAGAAATAAAGGAGCGATCTCTCCTTTCGGGTTCTGTTGTCTGCGCCCTGGGGTCTTATCCTTGTCAGGCTTTGTTTTGTGAGTTTTCCCCATCGCGATGCACACTTTGTATGGCCGGTTTAGCTCAGGCTGCACAGAGCTCACTGTCTATGCGTGCATACAGCTCTGCGTCCAAGCCACGCCCCCCTTTTAAACAGCAATTAAACAGCAAATATGTGATACTTTAAGCCACAATTAAATCTAATCTAGATGTCTACTGCAACATAGCAAGGGGACACGATTACACTTTAAAAGTACATTAGAGGGTATTATAGACAGATAGTGGGCAATCTTTTTACCCATAAAGAGGATCACCGCACCAGAGGCCACCCCTTTAGACTAGAGGAAATTAACTTTCATTTGAAGCAACGTAGGGGGTTCTTCACAGTGAGGATGTGGAATGCCCTGCTGCATGATGTTGTGATGGCTGATTCTGATCCTTTTAAGAGTGGCTTGGATGATTTCTTGGACAAGCATAATATCAAAGGCTATTGTGATACTAAAATATAAAATGAGTATAGATATTGGTTTATAGATATACAATTCTGTAAATTTACTGTATGGAGGAGTCGGTGTGAGTCTACGTATGTATGTGCTCTGGGTTTCATTTTGAGGAATTAACCTTGGACTTTGGTCTTTTTTCAACCCAATTTAACTGTAAATTTACAACTATGTAACTACACTTTTCCAACTTTCCTTTTCATAATACATTCTCATGGCAAGGATTGTCTTTTGTAAATCATTCTTTGAGCTCTATCATTGGCCTGCCTATAACTGAACCAAGTTTGCTACAGATTTGTGGCTGGATTCCACTTGGCCCCACAGCCTTGTTCATTTTCTTTTTGCAAAAATAATTCAGGACCTTGTTATAAATCAATCATTTATTTGTGCTGAACTTTCTGTATTGCCATTGTGTAAGTTGTGCTGTATATAGCATGCTTAACTTTTATGTGTCCTTCTAACCAAAGTATTTCTATTGCTTGTACTTATGGAAATATCTGTGCAATTGCATATGTGCAGCACTGGCAACTACCTTCAATAGTCCTCCTGGGATATGCAGTGAGATTACTATTATTCCACTGACAATCTACAAAAACGATAACATTGCCAAGTGATGCAATAATAATATTACATGGCCTAAGTCGATGAGGTATCTAGCACCTGCAGGGCTAGAAATATTGATCTATCTTCCTTAAGTATTTTTGATATAGTATAATAATTTGTTCTTATTTATTAAAGATATGTTAATGGTCTTTGTTTTGCTAGTGGATCCATCTCTAGGTACTTTTACTGCAGAACTCACTAGGTTCCAGATACCCTGCCTACAAAAAATCAAAAACATGAGCACCACAGCACGGATATACAGGAGAAGAGTAATTCCAGCGAGATCTTAGCATTATAACTACAGGTATGAATCTTTGTAAGACAGGCAAACATACAATAATGCTAAAGAGACATTATTTAATTTTTAAATTTTTCTCTGTACTATTCCCTGATATATGAAGAAATTACTTTATATGAATTTTATTAGTGTCAGCCCATCTTTCCAACAATTGAAGATGATCAAGAGTAGTGATGGGCGAATTTATTCGCCAGGCGCGAATTCACGGCGAATTTGCGCGATTCGCCGCCAGCGAATAAATTTGCGAAACTCCCGCGAAAATTCTCGGAAAAAATTCGCCGGCGTCAAAATTTTTTTTTTCGAAAAACGGACGCCGGCGTCAAAAACGGCCGCCGGCGTCGGAAAAACGGGTGCCGGCGTCAAAAACGAGACGCCGGCGCCGTTTCGCGAATTTTTCGCAAATTCGCCCATCACTAATCAAGAGCCTATAATAAAGTGATATTAACAAAATAGCACTAAACCAAAGTTAATGTATATACACTTTCCTCCCAGCAAGTAAATTATTAAACAATATTGCTCTAAAATTCACAGATTGCTTTTTTCTTCTCTTGATTCTGAGATCCATATGTGCAATTAAAAAAAAAATCAATTAAGAAAAAGAAAAGTAGGTTTCTACAAAACGAATGTGAAATTCAGCTTGAGACCAGTTTTATAAGTAAATATTATACTTTTTTGAAAGAAAATAATAACTGCTTGTAAGCTTTAAGGAACACTGTAATTATGATAAAAATGTTGTTCAAAGTTAAATATAAAGTAATCAAGATGCACAAATAGTATGTCATAGAATGATAATAATTTTTCCTTAAATACAAACTGGATGAAGTGCATTAGCTGCATATAAAGTATACCGCCTTCAGCTTATACTAAGAAAATAATGGATTTGAATACTTGCAGCACATGTGAGACTGAACGTCTTATGTATAACATGTAATTTGTCAGGAAAGCTAACTTAAAAAGGCTGAAGTGATCTGCCTCTTATAAAACTTGAGCACATTGTTTATTTAAGTGCAAGTGCTGCTCTGCTAAGGCTTAGTCTGTAACCAAGAGATACTCTGCTCTATGGGATACTGAAAGGGCAAACTGCCTTAAAAATAATAATCTTCAGAGGACACATCTCTTTGGTATTATAAAAATAAACCTTATTTTTTTTTCTAAAGGGTGGTACGTTCAACATTGCTTCTGGCTTATTGTTTGATGATTTTATCATATGACAGTAATGACATAATCATCTCCTTAATCTTTACGTGACCTTTAGACTATCAGCAGTAGCTAAAAGTCAAATGATCATCCATTGGATGGAGAATGGAAGAAACCAAATCACTGCATTGATTGCAATTTTAGGAAACTATGTATGTATTTAGCATGGTTAAAATCGATCACTAACTCTCTAGCAGCCTACATATCTATCTAACTATCTATTATCTATTTATTATCTCGGCATGTATGGGCTGCTGGAAGTTTGAAAATCTCTGTACTCGAGTAAGAATAATTTAGGGAGGGTTACTTTCTCTCAACAGAATTTCCTCTGTCCATTTGGTATAGTCAGTGTTGGACTGTCCCACTGGGATACCAGGAAAACTCCCGGTGGGCCCAGGTGTCAGTGGCCCTCATGCTGATAAACATTTGGCCTATTTCATGGCCATTCCCTATTTCTATGAGAACAAAGAGGCTAAATAGATGGAATAATAGATTATTGTATGTAAAGAAAAGAGACTAGGAGAATAGAGGTTGAGTGAGGAGAGGAAGAATAATAGTTATGAGAGTGGGCCCCTGGTTTAAGGTTTTTTGGTGGGCCCCTCGTCTAAGGTTTTTGGGTGGGCCCCTGGTCTAAGGTTTTTGGGTGGGCCCCTGGTCTAAGGTTTTTGGGTGGGCCTCTGGTCTAAGGTTTTTTGGTGGGCCTCTGATCTAAGGTTTTTTGGTGGACCTCTGGTATAATTTTTTTTTTGGTGGGGCCCTTGGTCTAAGGTTTTTGGGTGGGCCCCTGGTCTAAGGTTTGTCCTCCGTGTGTACATTGTAAAATTGTACAGGGTATTCTTGTAGAGCTTTTGTTGTACATATGAAAATGAATTCAGGGTGGTAGGGTTGGGTACGACATCATCTCTAGGAGGATACACGCGGTAGAGGACATCGCTGGCCTTAGTCTAACTGCTCATTTCGGATTATCCTTATATGGGTGAATGGAAAGGGGGCACGTTATGCCTAGTTTTACTTCACAATTGTGAGTGCAATTTAAAAATTGGTTTTGTAATTAATAAAAATGGTCTACACTATCTTCTGTGCTCTGTATCTCTTAAGAAACTCCAGGCAAGACACCATTGGCAAAAATTGATGTGTGCAGAAATACTTTCTTAAAGGGATACTGTCATGGGAAAAAAAAAAATTTCCAAAATGAATCAGTTAATAGTGCTGCTCCAGCAGAAGTCTGCACTGAAATCCATTTCTCAAAAGAGCAAACAGATTTTTTTATATTAAATTTTGAAATCTGACATGGGGCTAGACATATTGTCAATTTCCCAGCTTCCCCAAGTTATGTGACTTGTGCTCTGATAAACTTCAATTACTGTTTACTGCTGTACTGCAAGTTGGAGTGATATCACCCCCTCCCTTTCCCCCCCAGCAGCCAAACAAAAGAACAATGGGAAGGTAACCAGATAACAGCTCCCTAACACAGGATAACAGCTGCCTGGTAGATCTAAGAACAGCACTCAATAGTAAAAACCCATGTCCCACTGAGACACATTCAGTTACATTGAGAAGGAAAAACAGCAGCCTGCCAGAAAGCATTTCTCTCCTAAAGTGCAGGCACAAGTCACATGACCAGGGGCAGCTGGGAAATTGACAAAATGTCTAGCTCCATGTCAGATTTCAAAATTGAATATAAAAAAATCGGTTTAATCTTTTGAGAAATGGATTTCAGTGCAGAATTCTGCTGGAGCAGCACTATTAACGAATTCATTTTGAAAATTTTTTTTTTTCCAATGACAGTATCCCTTTAACGATTGTAAGTACCCACCCGTCACTAACACGCGTTGAATATATAAAGTGTTATATATACACACTTGGGGCTAAGTAAGGTTGGAACGTAAGCGTGTATGGTATTGTGGAACTACAACATTAAGGAACAAACTAACTACACTATATTATTTTTTCTTTTTTTGCTTCCTTCCTTTTCTTTTTTCCTTTTTACTGTATAATTAACTTCCCTGAGCTGGTTAGCTCGATAATTTTTTGGATTGTGCTTTATCTTCCAACTGTAAACATGTGTAAAATAGCAAATATCTGTCTGTACTACTACAATCAAATTACATCAGTTTAGTGTTATCTGCTATGGTCATACAATGTGAAGTACTGTTATGAGATACTTTACATTTAGATTTTAGATATTATTGACACACGTTTAAGATGTGTGTGTTTTTTCAAATATAATGTAGACATTTGTTTGTAATGCCATAAACAAGAAGCATATACTGCACTATTTCTGCTAGATTGGGAGAGGGCAGGTAGGAGGGTTTTTGTAATAAAGTATATATTTTTTCCTGAGTTTTTTTCCCGAATTGCTCGATTCTTTCTGGCTTTTTCCCAAAACCCCCGAAATTTTCCGATTTTTAGGCTAATTCTAGCGCAGACCACAGAAACATCCAAATAGGATAGGGACCTCATTGACTTATATACAACCTCGGTAGGTCTGAGATGCCCGATTTTAAGAGTCAGACTTTTTCCATCCCCTGGGTATAATAAATCTCAAAAAATTCAAGTTTTTTCCACAAAAAATTCGGTTTTTATACCTAAGAAAGGGTGGCAGCATTTCTACAGTGCTGGTCTATTCCATGGCACTATACAGGGAAAAATGATTAACCATTCAAATCAGATTTATATTCATAAGGCTCCAGAAGAATGAGCGCCAGAACATTTCTGATAGCAGGATTCAAATATAAGCACGAATGACCTTTTTTTTTTTTTTTTTTATAAATTACTAAAAAGGCCAAAACCTAGAAGAAAGGTAGGGATTCAGGGTAAAGTGTGATTGACTTATCAGAATGAGATTATATCGATATTGGCAATTGGGTGCTTTCTTAAAGGAAAACTATATTCTCAAAATGAATACTTAAGCAACATATAGTTTATATCATATAAAGTGGCATATTAAAGAATCTTACCAAACTGGAATATATATTTAAGGAAATATTGCCCTTTTACATCTCTTGCCTCGATCCCCATGCTTATAATATTCTCTGTGCAGCCTCAGAGATCACCTGACCAGAACTACTGCAGCTCTAACTGTTACAGGAAGAAGTCTGGAAGCAAAAGACAGAATTCTGGGGCATGTTTACTCACATTGGAGATAAATATATGGAGAGATTTCTGGAGATGTTGCCCATGGCAACCAATTTGCAATTAGATTTAAACAGCCACCTATAACTTAGAGAACAAAAGAAAAGATCTGATTGGTTGTTATTTGCAACATCTCCAGAAATCTCTCCAATGTTAGTAAGCATGCCCCTCTGTTTGTTAATTGGCTCATGTGACCTTTTGTTTGTGTGCATCGTGAATTATACGATCCCAGGGGACAGCCCTTATTTTTAAATGGCAATTTTCTATTTATGACTACCCAATGGTACATACTACTAAAAAAGTATATTATTATGAAAATGGTTTATTTACATGAAGCAGGGTTTTACATATGAGCTGTTTTATGCAATATCTTTTTATAGAGACCTACATTGTTCAGGGGTATAGTTTTCCTTTAACTATAAGACTAGGAAAAGGCATTCTGACAACAAAACAGAACCCCATGAGATCTGATTGTTTGCTTTTGGTTACTGCAACAGTACAGAGTAAAAGCTATGTTTGTAAATAATCTCTGCTGTCAATAGCCCTGTAGTTTACCAGGATGCCATGTTAATGAAATTTGTAAAACACAAAAAACAGGGTCCACTTTGGGTAGCAAGTACTTTAAACCAGACATGTTAAAAACCAGCCCTTCAGTTGCCAACAGATTCTTGGAGCCCAACATCACCAGGATGGGCATGATGGACATTATTTCTGTATTTTCTGTTTCATTAGGTGACAAACTTTGGCAGAATTACTATATACTGTATATTACAGCAAAGTGGTTCTAATTTTTATATGAAAACAGATTTGTGTTGTCATTGTACATTTAATATTCCTTGATTATAATATGTATGCATGTTGAGTGGTGAAGCAGCTGCTTAATTTAACCACACAAATGCCATGAAAGACTCTATTAAAAGCTTAAGAGACTGTTATAACTGTTTAAAAGATAAACATATGGACTCAAGTAATTCAAGTTTTCAGCAAGAGGAATTCTTGCTGATACTGATATTTACAGCAATGATTACTACAAACAGAAATCAAATTCCTATATGTTACAAATATTTAATGTGTATGCTGCTTTATATTCTCAAATTCACTGAAAATGTTGTACAAATAAATGCATTTACACAAATGATGCAGTTTGTGATCATTCATTCAGCCTAAAGTAACATTGAAGTTTTGTATATGCCATTTTTTGAAAGAAAAAATCCAGTTGCACTTTGTTATGCATGACTGCAGATCTGTGAGCATTGTGTGAGTAGTACTTTTTCTATGTAGAAACAAAGAATACATATAAAAATGTTATATACAGTACAGGATGCCCTGGGTGAAGCAAAAGTCAGAAACTGAAAAACTAAAACATAGGTTGAAAATATTTAGCCTAAATTAGCCTTGGCCCAAAATAAAATAGGATATTAATTCTGTGTCTATAGTCATTGTCTATGGATATATAAATTTTAGAATTCAAAAAAAAAAAAATTAATAATAAAAAAAAGACGGATGCATTTTGTAGAAATGTGATGGTGGTTAGTTGATTGTATTACAGAGAACAGATTTAAAGTTGGGGGGGCAGGGAACCTGGAAAATTCAAGTTAAATTGATCCCAGAATATGGCGACTTTATGGCCTGGCAGAATTAGAGCCATGCTGGGAATGGCAGATAAGGGAGCTGAAAAGAGCATGAGCAGACAAGAGACTGCTCATTTCATTGTTTTTATCATCCCAGAAGACTGGCATTATTCGGCTGTAATTCAAATTGCTGGGAAGTTGCTTTCCTCTGTTTGGGGCAGACTTAATTTTTCCAGATCTTCATAATTTATATGCACACAAAGAATAACATTTCAGTCCAGAAAACAAGACTTGATTCCAATTGTTTTTTTAGCTGACTGGAGAGGGCTGATTTTTGCTGTAATAATATATATTGTCAATTTCTGTTCTAAATACTTAATTTACTAGCTATGGCAACCCTCATTTTTTAAACCATCTGTATTATGGTTACAGTTGCTCATCTAACTTCAGGATTTCAGACCAATGGCTGTTGGGGATGACAGGAATAAATGATAAACAACAGCTCTTCTGATCTATCCAGCAGAAACTGGATATATCTTCCCACATGCTTTATAATTCAGATGATTCACTCATAATCTGGTAAAACAATGGGAGTAAAAAGATATGAGACATATTTACTAAGGAAATGCAAACTGCAAAAAAATAAAAATTTAATAAAACACCGGGGACAATACAAAGAGAGGGAGGATAAAACAACAAATTAAAATTGAGTGGGTTCAGTGTATGGGTTCTCAGATTAAGAATAATTTCAATTACTTTTGAGAAGATATTACAGCAGCCAGATATATTAATTTTTTTAGTTCTAAACATCTACTCTACCCCATTATTATTATTATTATTATTCTTGGTCTATCGCAAGAAGTTACTTGGCTCTTTACTCAATGTAACTGAAGGAGTCACAGTGGAACATGGAATTTTACTATTGAGTGCTGTTCTTATATATAACAGGGAGCTGTTATCTGGTTACCTTCCCATTGTTCTGCTGATGGGCTGCTGGGGGGGGGGGAGTAGTGAGTGGGGTGATATCACTCCAACTTGCAGTACAGCAGTAGAAATATTGAAGTTTATCAGAGCACACGTCACATGACTGGGGGCACCTGGGAAACTGACAATATATATAGCCCGATGTCAGATTTCAAAATTAAATGTTAAAAAATTTATTTTTTCTTTTAAAAAAATGGATTTCAGTGCAGAAGTCTGCTGCAGCTACACTATTAAATGATGCATTTTGAAAAAAAAAAACATGTTTTTCCATGGCAGTATCTATTTAAGTGGAGTTGAAGTATTAGAAATGTAACAAGAAACAAAATAGGGCACATTTACAGCATTGGGGTGCGAGTGCAAGAGCACTATGGGGTGCATGAGTGGGCTTCTTAGTGTTCATTTAACAGGATTTGCACACTCCCCCTTAGTTTGCTGCTCTTTGTATTGAGTACCAGATAGAAAATAGTGCAGTGTTGTTTTCATGTAGTAAATGTTATTGTTGAAACTTCCAATGGAAGCTAATTTATTGTTCATCTATTACCACTGTAATCAGATAAATACACCAGCAATGAGTTTGTTTTTAACTATAAATTCAGACGAGGAAAGGGTAAAGAGAGAAATGATGTCTTAATATACGATAATTATGACACATCTAGAATAGAACAAGACAAATGGTAACATTTTCACAGTCTATTAACATCTGAAAGCAATTGCAATGAATGGTTGTGTCCACTAATTAAAAATACTTCTAGATGAAAATGTCAGCTGAAGAAATAAAGACCTGAACATAACTTTTTTTTTTGTTCAGGAAAATTGTTTTCTTCAAGAAATTAACTGTAGTCAATTATAAGCATACTGACACTATAAGAGCTGCCGTTACTTCGAATACTACATATTGTAGTGCATCTGATAGCAACAAGACAACCTAATAAACCATACAGAGAAAGTTTTAAGCCCCACTCTAGTAACTACAGATGGAGAGCACCCACATCAATCAGTATTGATGGAGAGTATCTAAAAATAAAAAAGTGCAAAAGCAGGGAAACTTTTGTAAGGATAGTAGGTATTTTTATTTTATTTTTGCCCAATCCCCACATATCATATGCATTTAAAATTTCATAATAAAAAAACTACATATAAAACTCTTTTCTGTCTTCATCCTTCAATCACTGCTTCATTGTGTGATCAAGATTTTACTCTGTCCACACTAAACTTATGTTCAGAGTAAACCGTTAACAGTACTTATTAGACAACCGATTATGTGACAGCTTTTTTTCTTTATTATCAGGAATTATCAGGAAAGAATAAAAACAACTGCATAATCTCAGCTTTTACAATGTGAATTTCATGCACATAGAACTTAGTGGCATAAAACACTTTTTATACCTATATAGGGTCAATTACTCAGAGTTCCACTTCTAAATCCTTTACTTCGCAGTTTTACCTATATAAAGATCTTGCTTCTGGCTGGGGTCTACAAGTTGAAAGTTTAAACGAGGGATTGCCTCTTCTCACGTTCACTGCTGTGCTACGACAATTGTTTATATTCTGTAACAAACTTACTTTTGGTTCGTAGGGGACGGCAGGGACGCCTGCCGCCCCCACGGCGGGGACTCCCACCGCGCCGAGCGGCAGCCGCCGCTTCTAGGCCTCAGGCGCCGGCTCCTTAGGGAGCGCGCGGCGCGCATGCGCCGGTCTTAAGGCGCAGGCGCGTTCGCGCAGGCGCGCTGACGTCACGGCGCAGACGCGCTGGCGTCATTGCGACGGACGCAATGGCGCCAAAATTTAAAATAAAAAGGCAATGCACAGTGTGTGCATTGCCCAACGTAGGTTCTAGTTTTTCTGTTCCTGGGTGCGATTCTGCTTGATTATTCCTGTCCTTCCGGCTAGTCCTGACTCCTGTAATTGATCTCTGCCTGCCCTGACCCTTTGGCTTATCCTCTGACTACGCTTTCTGGATCCCGATTTTGTACTTCGACCAAGATTGTTACTGACCCGGCCTGTGACCTCGACTACTCTGCTTCTTACCGATTTCTGTACCTTGTTCCGATTGGTTTTGACTTGGCCTGTTTCTGGACTTTGATATACGTTTACGTAAGGTTCCCTTGCTCGCTCAGAGTTGTAGTCCTCTTAGTCCCCTCACTTTAAGACCTGGCGGCATCCGAGTAGCGGAGGGCTCATCCCGAAGTGAAAGGCGGCGGTTTTGAGGCTGAAGCGTGAGCCGGAGCCCGGGACATAGGGTTAACTCTGGGTTGTGGGATACCGAACGTGACATTACGTTGGGCCCTAAAAAAAAAAAAACTAAGAAGATGGAGCCAGCTGACGTTACTGCTTCCACCACTCCTTCGGACGCAATCCTGGCAAATCTTCTGCAGAGGCTTGGAGAACAAGAAGACAAGCAAGATTATATTGTCCAATGTCTTCACGGTCTTTCTTCCAGCTTGATATGATGCAGCAACAGCCTGTTCCTGGTCCGAGTACTGCAACTCCTCAGGCAAGCTCTTCTCTACCTTCACCTACAGGTAGTTCCTTCCATGAGCCCAAGGTTCCTTTTCCTGAGAAGTTTACCGGGGATCGTAGTAAGTTTTTTACGTTTCAAGAAGCCTGTAAGCTACATTTCAGTTTTTTACCTTATTCTTTCCCCACCGAGGATCTAGGGTAAATTTGTAGTTACCTTGTTACAGGGTGATGCTCAGCTTTGGGCATTTAGTCTGTCCCAGAGGGATCCAGCCCGTCACTCTCTTGAAGCTTTCTTTAAAGCCATGGCCGTAATTTACGATGATCCTGATCGTGCCGCCTCTGCCGACGCAGCCATACGTGCTCTTAAACAAGGCAAGAGGCGGGCAGAGGATTATTGTACTGAGTTTCGGCGGTGGGCTGTAGAGACGGGCTGGAATGATACTGCTCTCATGAGCCAATTTAGGGTTGGTCTGGCCGCAGCTATCAAAGATAGTCTTGTCAATTTTCCTACACAGTCCTCCCTGGATTCTCTTATGCATTTGGCTGTTCAGATTGATCGTAGGCATAGAGAGAGACTTCAGGAGGAACAGGTTGCCAATATCTCACCTCTTTCTGTAAATGTTTCCAATATCCCGCAAGTTTTTCCTCAACCCTTTGAAGAACCTATGCAGATTGGTTCTACTCGTCTTTCTTCTGCTGAGAGGGTCCGTAGGAGGAGTAATGGGTTATGTCTGTATTGTGGGGATAAAGGGCATTTTCGCAACACCTGTCCCAAAAGGCCGGGAAACGACAGAGCCTAAGCAGGTCTGGGGAGTCTTGCTTGGGTGATGTCGTTTCTACTCCCCAATCTTCTCAAATTTTAATTCCGGTCCGTTTGAATTGGGACAGTGGTTGTGTGCAGAGCTCTGCTTTTTTGGATTCGGGGGCTGCGGGTAATTTTTTGGATCTTGGGTTTATTAAAGAACATGGTGTCCCTTGCGAACCACAGGTTCCATCATTCAGGTTGTCTGCCATTGATGGTAGATCTTTGGGTTCTGGGTTAGTTACTACCAAATCTAAGGTCATCCGTATGTCCATGTCTGATCATTTCGAATCCCTTTCTTTTTTCGTTACCGAGTGCCCTCAGACTCCAATCATTTTAGGCCTTCCCTGGTTACAAAGTCACAATCCCCAGGTTGATTGGCCCTCTGGTAAAATTTTGAATTGGAGCCCTGCTTGTGAACATTCTTGTATTAAGCTTGGTCAAACTCTGGCTGCAACTTCTTTAAAAGGTCTCCCTTCCTGTTATGCTGCCTTTTCTGATGTTTTCTGTAAAAAAGCAGCTGAGTCTCTACCCCCCCATAGACCTTACGACTGTGCCATTGAATTATTGTCTGGGTCTTCTCCCCCCAAGGGTAGGACATATCCACTTTCTCTTCCCGAGTCCTTGGCCATGGAGGAATATATTAAAGAGAATTTGGAGCGGGGGTTCATTAGACCTTCTTCCTCTCCTGCGGGGGCGGGTTTTTTCTTTGTCAAAAAGAAGGATGGGAGCCTTAGACCCTGTATCGATTATAGAGGGTTAAACAAGATCACGGTCAAGAATCGTTATCCCCTCCCTTTAATCTCCGAACTGTTTGATCGAGTAAAGGGAGCTGTTATTTTTTCCAAGTTAGATTTAAGGGGCGCCTATAATCTAATCAGGATAAGGGAGGGGGATGAGTGGAAGACAGCTTTTAATACCCGGGATGGGCATTATGAATACCTGGTTATGCCCTTTGGCTTATGCAATGCCCCCGCTGTCTTTCAAGAACTAGTCAATGATATCTTCCGTGATCTTTTGGGCCGTTTTGTCGTGGTATATCTAGACGACATTCTCATTTTTTCTTCAAATTTATTTTCTCATCGGGCCCATGTTCGTGAGGTTTTATCTAGGTTAAGGCAAAATCATTTGTATGCAAAACTTGAAAAATGTTTATTTGAGGTTTCTGCTGTACCTTTCCTTGGATACATTATTTCTCAAACAGGTCTTGAGATGGAGCCCGCTAAGGTCCAAGCAATTCAGCAGTGGGCACAACCTCTTTCATTGAAAGCAGTCCAGAGGTTTTTAGGATTCGCTAATTACTACAGACAATTTATTTTAAATTTTTCTAAGTTGGTGGCTCCGATTACTGCCTTAACTAAGAAAGGGGTTGACCCAAGTATTTGGCCTGCTGAAGCGGTTGAGGCTTTTCATCTTTTGAAAGAGGCCTTTATTTCTGCCCCAGTTCTCCGGCACCCTGACTCTTCCTTACCTTTTATTGTTGAGGTAGATGCATCCGAGATTGGTGCTGGTGCTGTGTTGTCTCAGCGACATCCTGTCTCCGGTAAGATGCATCCTTGTGCTTTTTTTTCAAAGAAATTCTCTTCAGCAGAGGTCAATTATGATATTGGCAACAGGGAATTATTGGCCATTAAATTAGCATTCGAGGAATGGAGACATCTCCTTGAGGGTGCCAAACATACTGTTTCTGTGTTCACTGACCATAAAAACCTATTATACATTGAATCTGCTAGACGGTTAAATCCTCGGCAAGCCAGGTGGTCATTATTTTTCTCACGGTTTAATTTTCTCATCTCCTACAGGCCAGCAGATAAGAATGTAAAAGCAGATGCCCTTTCTAGAAGTTTTGTCTCCAAACCTAGGGAGGATTTGGGGCCAGTCCCTATTGTTCCGAAGGAGGTGATTGTGGCAGCCCTGAGTCCGGATCTCTTTACTTCTTTGTCTAATGCTCAGGTAGATTCTCCTCCTAATATTCCTGTGGGCAAGTTATTTGTTCCGAGTAATTTACGTGAAGCTGTCTTTCACGAGTCCCATGATTCCAAAGTGGCTGGTCATCTGGGTTGTGCGAAGACTTGTGAATTATTGTCTCGTACTCTCTGGTGGCCGACCCTAAGACAAGACGTTGCCAAATATATTGATTCATGTCCAATTTGCCAACGTTCTAAGCCTTCTAGATCTTTACCTCAGGGTTTGCTGCAGTCACTTCCTATTCCCGAGAAACCTTGGACTCATATATCCATGGATTTCATTGTGGAATTACCTCCTTCTAAGGGTCATACGGTCATCTGGGTAGTAGTGGATCGTTTTAGTAAAATGTCCCATTTTATCCCTCTCCCCACCCTTCCATCTGCCAAGACCCTTGCTGAACTTTTCATTGTCCATATTTTCAAGTTTCACGGGGCTCCTCTTAATATTGTGTCTGATAGGGGGGTTCAATTTGTGTCCAAATTCTGGCGGGCCTTTTGTTCTTTAATGGGTACTGATTTGTCTTTCTCTTCCGCATACCATCCACAGACTAACGGTCAGACTGAGAGGACAAATCAGACCCTGGAACAGTATCTGAGATGTTACGTCTCCTGCAATCAGTCACTTTGGGTTAATTTTCTTCCGTGGGCCGAATTTGCCTATAATAATGCCATTCACTCCTCCACTGGCAGGTCTCCTTTTTTCACTGTTTTTGGTCTCCATCCCAGGGTTTTTTCGTTTTCTGATTCTTGTGACCTTCCTGCCGTCAATTCTATTACTGAGGACTTTTCTAAGGTTTGGCAGGAGGTTCAGAAGTCTTTATCTTCTGCAGTAGCTGCTCAGAAGAGGGCTTCTGATAAACAGCGAAGAGAGTCTCCCGAATATCAGGTTGGTGATCAAGTTTGGCTGTCCTCTAAGAATATTTCTTTGAAAGTCCCTTCGGCCAAACTGGGGTCCCAAATTTATTGGTCCATTTTCTGTATCTAAGATTATTAACCCTTGTACTTTCAGGTTAAATCTTCCTCCCGAACTCAAGATTTTTAATTCCTTTCATGTCTCCCTTTTAAAACCTGCTAGAGTGGTACGTCAGACTTCTCCTCCTCCTCCTGTTTCTGTTGAGGGGCAATCTGAATATTTAGTTCACAAGTTGGTTGATTCTCGTATCTCTAGAGGTAAACTACAATATCTGGTTCACTGGAAGGGTTATGGTCCCGAGGAAAGGTCTTGGGTTCCTGCCTCGGATGTTAGGGCTGATCGCTTGGTGAGGCAGTTCCACTCTAGGTTTCCCAACAAACCTAGGGGTCCAGTGGCCCCCTCTGGAGGGGGGGGTAATGTAACAAACTTACTTTTGGTTCGTAGGGGACGGCAGGGACGCCTGCCGCCCCCACGGCGGGGACTCCCGCCGCGCCGAGCGGCAGCCGCCGCTTCTAGGCCTCAGGCGCCGGCTCCTTAGGGAGCGCGCGGCGCGCATGCGCCGGTCTTAAGGCGCAGGCGCATTCGCGCAGGCGCGCTGACGTCACGGCGCAGACGCGCTGGCGTCATTGCGACGGACGCAATGGCGCCAAAATTTAAAATAAAAAGGCAATGCACAGTGTGTGCATTGCCCAACGTAGGTTCTAGTTTTTCTGTTCCTGGGTGCGATTCTGCTTGATTATTCCTGTCCTTCCGGCTAGTCCTGACTCCTGTAATTGATCTCTGCCTGCCCTGACCCTTTGGCTTATCCTCTGACTACGCTTTCTGGATCCCGATTTTGTACTTCGACCAAGATTGTTACTGACCCGGCCTGTGACCTCGACTACTCTGCTTCTTACCGATTCTGTACCTTGTTCCGATTGGTTTTGACTTGGCCTGTTTCTGGACTTTGATATACGTTTACGTAAGGTTCCCTTGCTCGCTCAGAGTTGTAGTCCTCTTAGTCCCCTCACTTTAAGACCTGGCGGCATCCGAGTAGCGGAGGGCTCATCCCGAAGTGAAAGGCGGCGGTTTGAGGCTGAAGCGTGAGCCGAGCCCGGGACATAGGGGTTAACTCTGGGTTGTGGGATACCGAACGTGACATATTCTTTCCTGATAATAGAAAACCTGTCACATAGTTTGTATAGTGCATTTCATAGTAATGTCTCATTAGTACTGTTAACCTGAAAATATCTTGTGAATATTTAAATAAACCTGGGAATTGACTTTTAATATAAATGTGTCTGATATAAAGGAGTGTTAACCTGGTAAATGGCACGTTGCCTTTGTGTGATCACAGCTCCAATTTAATCCGTATTTCTTTCTGCTGCAATCTTGTTTTGTCAGAGAATCCAGACTTAATGCATAAGACTTATGCTCTCCCCAGGATGGTTCTTGGTTTAGGATGAACGGATGCTTCCATTAGAAAAGTTTTCCTGCTTTTGCAATTTTTTTCATTTTTCGATATTCGGTAGAGTGTGGAGAAGGTGTACTCCAATAAGGAAACTGCAGAGTGGGGAGAGAAAGGGGATAAAGTGTTGGAATTGATTGACCCTGAATTTGGCAATGCCACAAGTTAATATTTAGTAGGTGATGAGAAAGCATGACATGGTAGCCATATACCATGGATGTAGAGACAAAGTTGCAGAGCACATCTGACTCACAGTGGTGGACTTGAACAGTCAAAATTAGAGTTAATAAAAGGGGTTCAAAATTTATTTCCCTAAAACATTTTAGCTTTTAAAATATTACATTTTCTCATATATGGAATTTCAAATATCTTTTTCCGAAAACTCCTTTTCAGTTTCACAACTTAAACTTTTTTTTTAAGTGAAATCAATACTTTATAGTCATAATGGTGTTCCTTAGCATTGACCTAGTTCAAAATAAAAAAATACACCCAAAACGTGATTGCCTGCAGCACATGATGATACAATTTACAATTTAATAGTTGCGTGGTAGAGAGCTACCTGCTGGGCAAGACACTTTATGTCATTTGTTTGAAATTCTCACTTTGCCCAGTGATGCATAATGTGGGGGGAACCATTTTTCCAACCACTCATGAATTGATAATCCAAGAATGAGATTTTTTTCATTTTCATCTCTGGCTAGTAACACTACAATTAATTTAATTAAGGAAATCGGGTAGTTAAGATATAACACAGTGAAAATAATCCAAGAGAAAGTAGACTATTTAAGCATAAATCTAATTGCAAAGAATGTGCCATAATGACCAATTTAATAAATTGATAACTTGAACTGTGGTTTTTGCACTGTTAAAAATAATCCTCAAAAGAAAAGAAAAAAAATGCTAAATATCCATTGAAATAAACATTCAATGCTTTGGTCCCCCAAAACACTATAATTATTTTGAAAAAATATGTGTCACTATACCCAAAATCAAAGAGGTAACATTTATTGAAGTTCCTTTACCATTGAGGGCATCATCTCCGTTAGTTGCATGTCATTTCGCTCTACCTTTAGTTTGTTCTGTGCATGCAACATTTTACTCCTCTCGAATTGTTCATTATCATCATCATATTCTGTTATCACTAAATAAGAGAAAGAAAGCTTGCATATGGTTCCGATATAAGCCAAAAATTTTACTTTTCTGACATAGACCTTGTCCAAGGGACACAGGAAAGGATTTTAGGATACAAAGGATGCAATGCATTTTTCCCACAGAGGGTATTTCATTAAAAAAACAATTTACTTTTCATTTTGCAGAGTTTTCTGACTCAGGTCAGGAATATGTATGATACAATGACACAAATCACAATACTATGGACTTTACAGTGCTGACTTGCATTACTTGAACATTGGATGCATTGGAAAGGCAACAGTGTAACCATTAAACATGGTTAGAGTAGCTGAAAATAAGAGCAAATAAGATCATACTGGTTGCTGGTAAGCGTCACACTAGAAAATAATGTTTGCTGCTGCGTTGTTTGTGTATAAAAACTTCTTGCATTTGTCCAGCTCTTTTTTTAAATAGAGGATACTTGAAAATTAATTTTTTCTTCTTTCTATGGTTATAGGACACAGTCAGCTATATAGAGTATATAGTAGCATTTTTCTAATTTGCAGATGAAAATAATATTGTATAGAGACGCAATGTAAAAGAAAATTTCATCCAGTCCCTTTTTAACACTGAACTGAAGTAAAAAGTAATTGATATAGTGTTGATTAGAAAGAAATATTTTGCATTGCTGGGGGAAAATATTATCCTTATATGACTTTTATATTAAATGGTGTGTCACTTTTCATGTATATGTTGCTATATAACTAAAAACTAGAGAGCAAAAATGATGGACTGTAACCATCCACTACTTAGTAAAAGCAGTTACTCAGAAACTTGGGACCTTTTATTTCTCCTTGCATTACCCAAAGTCACAACAAAAATAGGAATTGGATGATTGTTTGTTAGCGTTGTCTGAGCGAATTTTCGCCCAGTGAAGTGTAGCGATGGGTGGGAAGCCGTTGCTGGCAAATTTCAAAGGTTAGTAAATTGGGGAAAATGTACTAACCTGCGAAAATTTGCCAGCGACAGCTTCACACCCATCACTACACTTCGGCAGGTGAAAATTGCCCAGAGAACTCTATTAACTTATTTTTATATGTAGCAGCAAATACATTACATTACACAAGTCCAGGGAACCTTAATAAAGAAAATAGAGTTGTTATAATGCCCTACACACAAGCCCACTGTATAGTTTATGTTCCATATGTTAGAAAATGTATGGGGGAACCTGGTAACCCAAAAAACATTTTTAAGGACTTTTGCAGGCTATCACTCTGCCAGCATTTTTTGGGACTTTTGGGAAATTTTTTCCACTAAAAATTGAGGAAGTCCTATGCACTCCATTGCAGTTCGCCTGGGCTGAGCTGGCGAAGGCAAGTCTGGCTAAAGAGGTAACGTTCAGTAAAATCCGCATCTTACTGAATTTGCAGAGTTATGTCCATTCACCAGAGCGAAAATTCGCCTGGTTTTAGAGTGTGAAGCAATGCTAGCATCTATCTCCTTCGCTAGCGAAGTGACACCTGCGCCCATTAGTAAATGGCGTAGTAACAAAATGACGTCACGCTGGTGAGTCATCACCATTTGTTAGTCACTTTGCCCTTTAGTAAATGTGCCCCATAGGCTGGTGGCACACAGGGAGATTACTTGGAAAGCGATAAATAATCTCCCCAAAAGCCTTCCCACAGCAAGAATGTAAATCGCCGGTGGGATGGCATTCACGATGATTTGGTTATCCATAGTCCCAGAAGTTGCCTCACAAAGAAACGCAAGATCGCCGCAGTAGTGAAAATGTATTGCTTGGTGACTAATCTCCCCATGTGCCACCAGCCTAAAGCCATTCTGAAAAGAACCTGAACTTTGATTTTGTTACTCAAGTGGTTATCCACATTGGCATGATCTTCTCTTTCAGCTGGTGGCCCATGCAGTTCTTTTGGTGGAGGACTGCACAAACACAATTTACAGGCTTCCATTTTAATATCTGACTGAGGATAAGATATTGATTGGAGGGTCCATTGTTTTGGCTTCTTACTTGGTCAGATAAGCAGCCAAATCAGCAGTCAATTTATAGTAGGTCTGTGTATGGGCAGCTTAGCTCACATAAAATGCACAAGAGTGGAAAGTGAAACACTAAAGATGAAAACATAGACAGTGTGTTCAGGGTTCATACAAATCAACATGTAGAATTCTTTATACCACTGAATAATGTAATACAGTAGAAACCCCATTTTACATTTTCAGGGAACCAGAAACAAATGGTGTAAAATCCAGAATGGCGTAAAATACAGAAGTGTACAAATATGAGAAGATGATCACAGCAGAAATTACAATCTGGAACTTATCCAGGTCCCAAGAAGTATAGAAAAACCAACAGCTGTTCATGTAGCATAAAATAAATCTAGTTTATTGTTTCAAGTCTCATACAGTCATATTTAATAGCCTTATGCATTTCTTGCCACCTATGGGAACTTAATCATAGACCTATGATTAATTGCCCATAGGTGGTACAAAACACATAAGGCCAGTTATATTTTATGTAATTGATACTTGCATTAAACTAATGGGGGTTATAATGTATAAAACATCTTGTTTCATTTTTATATTTATTCATTTTTTATGGAAAACTAGTGGACAAATGTTATTACGACCTCCATAATATGACTTCTTCCAGTAAACAAGAAATTAAAACCATGTTTGCTGTAGCACTTCCATTCCTTCCATTTATATCATCCCTTTAATGCTGACAAAGAACAAAAGATATGCTGGACCTTGTTTCTCTTTGGAATATGTTTTTTTTCTCTTAAAATAATATATAATAATAAAATAATAATAAGGATTAAGCTACTCTTTTACTCCAGGTAGTCCTAGTATGTGGCATTGTCTCTCAATGCTTTCTTAAAGCAGTCCATGCACCTTTTAAGCACTGTAGATATTTTTAGCTCTAGTACATATCAGATCTTTGGGAAATTCTCGGTACAAACTCAAGGTAGCTACTGGAGGCAAAGCAAATATTGATGAAATATACTATAGTTTATATGATTGTCAAAGATGATAAATCAATTACATGTTTTCCACCAAGGAAAATTTGAAGTGCAATCAATGTTGCTTCATGTTTTACAACAACATTATGACACATATGATGGTTAATGCTTCTCCAGAGCAAATGTTTTGTTAGCAGCCATTATATTTAGAAGTTTTATGAGTTTCTTATTTAATGATATTTCTTACCAATAATATGGAAATTCTGTTTACTATAATTCTACCTGAATGTTATTTGAATTAATTTTAATTACTGGTAGCAGTTGGGGTAACCATCATAACACAAAAATCAAACAATAACTGTTTTAGAGATTGTATGTTATATTCTATTGCTGTCTACTCCATAAAGCATTTTTGTAATACAAAAAAATAGCAATCATATAAAATAAATGTAAATATTTATTCATCATATTTAATATTATAGCAATAAAACAGTGGCCTTTACATGATAGTCAATTTATCCATATATCAATTTGTTATTTGATTTTTTTAAACACTTGATTAAATCATCCCTTTAACACCGGGGCGTTCAAACTGTTTGCAACGAGGGCCAGATTTGGTGAGGTGAAAATGTGTGGGGGCCGACCATTCAGCCTGATATCCATTACAAGGTAGCTAGCTTGTGATCAGGATCATTTGGTCCTGGAGATGGACCCAAACACGGCGTTTAGGAAGTGGAGAAGTGGAGTCTGTTTGTTCTTATTCTCCGCTCCTCATTTAAACAAGGAATCGCATAGCCATAGCAGTAATGTTTGGGCACATTAGTAAAATGATCTGCCACTTGGTCAATACTGCTGCCTGTGTGCAATAGACATGTACTTGCATGGAGTGATGCACAGCTCTCGCATACTTCTTTAGTTCACTGTACTGGCACGTCAGTACGTCTATTGCACCTTCAGCCCTAAAGAAGTATGTGAAAACAGCGCCTCTTTACCTGCCAGTACATGTCTATTACTAACACCTTCAGCACACAGGCAGCAGTATAGACCAAGTGGCAGATCATTTCACTAATGAGCCTTAATATTACTGCTATGGGATTCCTGATCGCACTGTGCTGGGGGGCCCTCATTATTATTAATTTTATGGATCTGTGTAAATTTGAAAATGGGCCGCAATTGGCCAGTGGGCCGGACTTTGGACATGCCTGCTTTAAGAGAAACAGGTTATGTAGCTGCACTAGAGTCTAAGGATTTCTGTCTAATATGGCACGGTTCCTGTTTGAGTTGAGTCACTGGTAGTTTCGGTATCCTGCCTCCCTGTACCTTTGTTGCCTCAGTACACCCTCTTAAGTCAAGAGCAAGGTTAAGACCAATTAACATATGTACATTTACAAATGTGTTGGCTTATATTTTGGAAAATATAGAATTCAAACAAAATTTAGCTTGTGGTGCTTAAGTTTGAATTTTAAACTTGGGCAGTAACCCATAGCAACCAATGAGTGATTAGCTTTTTCAGTTGCTGCAGGTTGATTGGTTGTTATTAGTCACTGCCCAGGAGCAAATGTGCCCAGTGTTTATAAATGAGTGCCGGTATTTTAGCAGGTTAATGTCCAATTTACAATTCACAGTACCAGACTCTGGGAGAAAACAGGTACAAAACAAAATAAAACAAAACCCTTGCCACACTTGGGCTCTAACTAACACACAGGGTATTTACCCTCTCTAAGACTGGTCCCCTACTGGGATCCCTGGCTAAACACAGAAGTACAACTCCACAAAGTACCTTTAAAGAGTCTTTTTCCTTTGGGAAAACAAACAGCAGCTCCAAGCCGTTTCACTCAGCTCTCAGGTCTCAACCTTCTCAGCATATAGTTCACTCTTTCCCTGGGGAACTCTCTCTCTCTCTCTCTCTCTCTGGTATCTAGCAGATCTAACCTCATAATTATTCCCCAGGTGAGAATTAACCCACTCTTTCCCACTGTACATATGGGAGTAAGAGATGAATCTAGGGGAAATATATCTCTTCAAACTGTTCTCCAGTTACCATTTCACAGAATGTACAGTATATGTTTCCAGTTAAAGGTATGCAGCATTATATGATGCTTGCTAAATGTGTGTGTTGCCCTTAACAACCCATTAGCAATTCAGTGTTCTTCTGTGCATAAAGATGTATGCATTTCATTTATGCTGATGTTATCAAAGGAAGCCCATTGAGCAGTAATTTCCACCATGCTGAGTCAGTCTAGCAGGAGCAAAGATAAAGATTAAGGCCCTTAATCTAAAGGACAAATTTGAAAATATCAGGAACAGTCCTGTCAGTTCTCTTGAGGAACAAATAAGGGCTTACTGAACACTTGGTCAGATTTAGTTAAATGAGTAAAATGTATATCATGGTTTATCTAATGAAATCTCAATAAAAGTCTATGGGGAGATATGGAATTAAATTAGGAGTTTTCAGGAATCAAAACTGGCCTATTATTGTTTATGGAACCTCAGCTTTTATGTAGCCATCTTCCTCTGGCTTGAAAAGCATGTTATGTTGGCACCAATGAAATATCAGACGAGGTTAAAGGGATACTGTCATAGGAAAACACTACTACTACAAAATCCAAATTTAAAAAGTTTGAGAAATTTAGAGCAAGAGCTTTTAGCACTGTTTTCTCTCTTGTTCTGTAACAACTCTTAACAGCAAGTACAGTAACAACATCCTTTCAACAAGATGTTAACAGTGTGATTTGTGTCTCCATGAATCATTTAGATATGTTATGATTAGATTAGATATGTGAGCATTATTATAGTCCATAACTAGTGAAACTCTTAAGATTTGATTAAATACAGTTGTATAAGTAAATTAAAAAACAGCCAACATATGATTATTAAAAAGGAGTGGACATATTACTACTCTGTAATTTCTTAGACTTATCTGACACGCCATGTTCCATTCTAGGTTTGCA
The DNA here is from genome assembly GCF_017654675.1 of Xenopus laevis. Lineage (NCBI taxonomy): Eukaryota > Metazoa > Chordata > Amphibia > Anura > Pipidae > Xenopus > Xenopus laevis. Next base: position 107,296,622 of record NC_054374.1, read on the forward strand.
CTTGGATTCTGCACTTTGCACCTTGTCCGTGCATATTAAATGACCACTTTCATCTTTTCCAACAATGATTTCAGAATTTATAAATATAAATCATTCCATTGTCAGCCATCTTGTTTTATTGTCAAAACATGAGAAATCCCCAACATATAAATGTATTCAGTGTCAGGTAGCCCCTGTAAAAATATTTTCCTGAATTTAACTCACACCTCTGCCTAAATTATATTTAGCCAAAGCCTTTTAGGTCTCAACCACTGAGTAGGGTTTAATATAGTGAACTTGTGTTAAATAACTCTTACTACCAAATTAAATATATTCTTGCAGGTGTACACCCAGAACAACATGAGTAATACAGGAAACCATTCACTTAATGCAGCCATTTGGCCAGAAGAGACAAAAAGAGGGATCTGATGTCTCCATAGGCGTAGCCTTGATTAGTTGCCAGATTAGAAAGGACATTTCTGTTCTTTGCCAACTAAGTAATGAGCTGCTGTAAGTTCTTAGATCAGTAATAGGCCTGTTTATTATAGATTCCAATGGGAGTAGTTTCATTTATTTTGCAGTTTATCCCTAAAAATTTGCTTAACGCATTAAAGTCAATGGGCGTCAAAATGATTTTGACGCACAACAATTTTTACATGAGCAACAATTTTTACATGTGCAACTTTTTTGTTCTGCATAAAAAGTCAATGTTGCAGCAAATTTTTGCAGCAGTTTCTAGGAACAATTTGCAGGTGGCAAAATGAGGAAATTTGCTGTGAATCCATGCCTGGCTAATACATTTGCTCATAGACACAAGAAACACCAGCACAGCATGGATACTTCTAGCAGGATTAGACCTTGCTCGTTTATTTGCGGATGCAACGTTTCGGGGCGTGACCCCTTTCTCATGCTTGAGAAAGGGGTCACGCCCTGAAACGTTGCATCCGCAAATAAACGAGCAAGGTCTAATCCTGCTAGAAGTATCCATGCTGTGCTGGTGTGTCTTGTGTCTATGCTGCTTTCGAGGTTGTCCAATTCCTCTACACATCTAGCACCTGGAACTCGTGTGATTTCGGACGGCCAGGGTGTGCGAGTGTAAGTTTTTCTTTTTAATACATTTGCTCATCACTAGTCATATGTATGGAGCATAGTGTAAACAATACAATGAAATTCTTACTTGAATGCCTTCTTCTTCCTAAACAAAGCTACAATAACGTTCTATCTATCCTAGCTATATACAAAAAAATTACAGAAAGGTCTATCATCTTCTAAATACAGTAAGTTACAATAAGTATTATCTACTCTAGCTAACGTGTACTATTAGCAAGATGACCATAACCATATATTGAGAGTGTAAAATGTATTGTTTAACATTCTTTAGCATTGGAGTCCTTACAGCATGATGCAAATCTCATTCTGGGAAAGAAGGATTCAGACATTTAGGAGCTTATTTATGAAACTTGGATTTTTTCTGGTTGAGTTTTTAGGGGGAAAACTTTACTTTTTAGAAGAAAAGATTTATTATGCTCCAGAGCTGCAACAATCTGAATTTGAAAATACTAAAGCTATACCCTGTTGAAATCACATAAAAGTATATGGCAGATTGTCCCTTCAACTATTTGAAGATGTCTCTTGTCCTCATGATTGTCGAGGGTTACAGGGTTTCAGGTTTTTTTGGTTGTCAAATTGTTTTTTTCCCGCACGTGCTTTTTTCTAATTGGTAAATTAATGGGATTTGGGTTTGGAAGTTTGGTCTAATTATTTTTTTAGTAAATACCCCCCTTATTTTCTGAATTGCTTCAGTCAGGAAAATAATTTGTTAAACTTTGCAGCTTCAATAAAATTTTACTAAGAGGTCACTAAGTCCAACACTCCAACAATTAGGAGGTTATTTATTTAAGTCTGAATGCCAAAAATGATAAGTTTAATATAGCAAGAGTTTTTCTGTTATATACATTTTTAGACAGATATTTTTACTTTTTTTGCTTTCATTTATTTATCAACGGTGCACTTTAAATTGCAAAGCTGCAACAAAATGACTTAACGCTATTAATGGTTTCTAGAAGTTTCTTCTTTTGTGATTTCATGTATTATAAATTGTAATTGCCTTTATAATAAGTGATATGTCAATCATGACTTTTCAGCATTACATAGCACAGAGAAATGGCTAAAAGGTGTCTCATTGTGAGCATTCTTGCATTTATCCTTAGTAACACAATGGTATCCAGGTGACTGTAACATTTGAGATCCTCAGATAAATACACTGTCTACCCCAATTAATGACTATGAAGATTTTCATTCATCCAGGTCATGGTATATCTAATATAAGTAATTCTAAAACAACTGGATTTGCTGAATAATAATTGAAGACGTTTCACTACTCATTCAAGCAGCTTCTTTAGTTCAACTCAGTTGAATTGAAGATGCTGCTCGTGAAACGTCTTCAATGATTACTCAGCAAGTCCATTGTTTTACAATTAATTATGTTAGATATGCCCCAATTAATGATTTACATAACTGTTACATATGAAAGAATGGTACCATACCTGGCTTTCTGTTATTTAGATCCCTAAAGTCCAAGGCCACTTTTCCAACCACATAAAAACCTTTTAAAGATTGTCAATAATCATATCATTTTAGTGTATTTATAATTTGTTTCCCATTAAATATGCACTTTACCAACCCTTATAATGCTGAATCGAATGCAGAGAGATGTGAATGTTCTATTCTTTCAATAAAATACATACAGATATAGATAGATGGATAGTATTAAAGTGTCACTTTTTTCATGCAGTGATGACATTTGCAGTGATAGGCAGATGCAGACAAGGGTGTAGCTACAGAGAAAGCAGACCCTATGACTGTAGTGGAGCCCAAGAGGTATAGGGGACCCTATAAGGCCCTAATCAATGAGCAATTTAAATATATATATTGGTAAAACAGAACAACTTCTGGATATTTTGAGGTTCATAAAAAGTATCCACAGTGGGGCCCAGTAACTAGATGCAGACACTTGCATATATATACACATACAACTTGAATTTTAGAGAAGATTTTATAAAGATAAAAAAATAAAAACGTGGAAAATAAAAACTTAAATGTAAAATTTTGGGATCTAAAAGCTGGTGAATACATGTACAAGTCAAAGGGAGTTGTCCTAATAAAATTTAAGTGATTTTTCTTAAAAAAATACTGCAAGAGGGGGTTGATCGAAAAAAGATGAACAGGAAAATGTTCTTTACAGAGAGAGTTTTCAGAACTTGAAGAGGCATAGCATTCATTAATTTTTCTATTGCCTAATGACAAAACCTGTAATGGACAAACTATATCTATTTAATAAAGTGTTTCAAAATGATAATATAGGAAACGTAAGCATTTCTGGTGCTGCAAGTAAGTACCATCAATTGGTTTGTTTTTGCATTTGAATTAAGGCGATACGTTAGTGTCAACATTAATAGTCTTTATTTCCAACTTTATTTCTGAACTGCTTTTATATACTTGACAGTACCTTGCACAGACAACTACATTTATCCAGAAGTGACACCATTCCTATTGTTGCAAACAGACACAATCCATTCAGCAGTACTTATGGCATCAACATAATTACATTATAAAAAAATCTGAAAAGAGAAATCAATCCATCAGTTTTAATCTATTGTGAATAACCCACTGTTGATTCAGAAAGGAAGAAAAGTGAAAAGCATCAAGCAAAGAAACACTTGATTGTGAGAGTTTCCTGCAATGGCATGCTCAGTGCTAAACTTTAAATTAGTCAGGGGATTTAATACTAACCCAGATGTGAAGTGTTTGGCTTTTGCCACTGGAGCTTGGACACCTCAGTGCCTCTTAATCCTGGATAAACCACTTTATCTAGTTAGGCTCCAGCTGAAGCAATGTTAAGGAAGTTATGTCTACTTTGATATCTCTTTGATGATCCATTGATTTTTTTGTCATATTTATCATATGACTATGGAGCGGATTTAGGAATTTTTTTTTTATGAAACGATGAATTCCACTGAATCCATAACAGTCACAAACAATTATTCAAAATTAAACTTCAATTGTATATATAAATTGTAAATAAAAATTGTATATAATTGTGTATACATTTCAGTTGTTCTTAAGTTATTTTTTATAATAATAAAAAAAAAGCTATCAAAGAGTTAGGACCCCTACCCTAGCCAGAAGGCAGCAGTTTGAAAGTAACAGTGGAAGATGTGTAAGGGAAAGAGCAGGTTTTGGTTGCCAGTGTTAATGACCCAGATAACCAGGTAGCATTGTAAATGGCATTCTGAAAAGATTAAGATGGTAAATAATGAATTACAAATAAATATGAAATGGAAGATCAGTGGTTATAGGTGGGCAAACACACTTAGTAGTATAAGCTGGGGGTCTATGTAGGACTGGGGTTAGTTATACTGTAGATTAGGTGACATATCATTGTGTAGGAGGATGTGGAAAAAGGACAAAAAAACGTTAAATATTAGAGATGGCAAATGATTTCAAAGACATGTCAGATGTGTCTTGCTCAATAAATAGCCCCATGGGTAGTCCCTCCAAAAAAATTATTTTGATGTACTTTGAGGAATAAGTAGAGTAAACTCAAACCTCTTGAGTGAAATTGTCCTTTATTAGAATGATGAAGTGAGAAATAGGTTTCTGGGAAAAGGTAGCATAATGGTGACTGATAAATCATCACTTCCCATGAGTGTTTGAATGCATTGCAAGGCAGCTGAGGTTTCACAATTGATGAAGAAAACATACCAATAACAGCAACTAAATGTAAGTCAATATGGTAAAAAAGTAATGGTGATCATTTTAGGATCATTAAAGGGATACTGTCATGGTAATTTTTTTTTTCCAAAACACATCAGTTAATAGTGCTGCTCCAGCAGAATTCTGCACTGAAATCCATATCTCAAAAGAGCAAATAGATTTTTTTTATATTCAATTTTAAAATCTGACATGGGGCTAGACATTTTGTAAATTTCCCAGCTGCCCCCAGTCATGTGACTTGTGCCTGCACTGTGGGAGAGAAATGCTTTCTGGCAGGCTGCTGTTTTTCCTTCTCAATGTAACTGAATGTGTCTCAGTGGGACATGGGTTTTTACTATTGAGTGCTGTTCTTAGATCTGCCAGGCAGCTGTTATCTTGTGTGAGGGAGCTGCTATCTGGTTACCTTCCCATTGTTCTTTTGTTTGGCTGCTGGGGAGAAAAAGGGAGGGGGTTGATATCACTCTAACTTGCAGTACAGCAGTAAAGAGTGATTGAAGTTTATCAGAGCACAAGTCACATGACTTGGGGCAGCTGGGAAATTGACAAAATGTCTAGCCCCATGTCAGATTTCAAAATTGAATATAAAAAAATCTGTTTGCTCTTTTGAGAAATGGATTTCAGTGCAGAATTCTGCTGGAGCAGCACTATTAACTGATTCATTTTGAAAAAAACATTTTTTCCCATGACAGTATCCCTTTAAGACAACGTGCAAGATCACTAATGGGGTTATTATTAGTCCGAATTAATCTCAATATTTTCTGCTACAAACTCCGATCAAACCTGATTGGGTTCTTGCGCTTATTTATTATTACATTTTCCCAAAAATTTGCTTTGCAGAAAAAAATCTGATTTTCCGAGTTTTTCATCCGATTTTCATGATTTTTTCAGATTTTTCACCCAAAAACTACGATTTTTTCCCAAAAACTTTGGCGTATTGCACAAAACCCAGTGCACATCAAAAAATCATTGGGACTTCTCACATTGACTTATATGCAACCTCGACAGGTCTGCCGGATTTTCTGAGTCAGGTTTTTCCATCTTCGGGGCTTAATAAATTCCGAAAAATTTGTGATTTTTTAAAAGTCCGTTGCCAATTTTAAAAGCCCTGCTGCCAATTGTGAACTTTGCTAATCCCTTACTTGCACTTCTGAATGACATGAAAACTATGGGACAAAGGGGGTGGTGGAGCACCTAAATGCCTTCCCCACCCACCACTCTTGAGAAAAGCACTGCTGAAAGCAAACCTGAGACAAAACAGATATGTAAAAAAATGGGCGATTTTGGCTGTATTTTTTTTACATAGCCTTCCATGCTGTAAATGACTCCTAAAATGTTTGGCAAATGTTTGTCAAATGTTTGTGGTATTCACTATATGAATGAAAACTAGATAAATTAATATATATTTTCCTAGTTTTTTTGTGAACATCTTGCATCATATTTACTATAAATATTGTTTTATGTATGACTACTTAAAAACTACGGTATATAAATATACAGTGTGTGTGTGTTTGAATGTGCTTTATTTTAAATAAACCTACAGCTTCTAAATTTTAAAAGGGGGTTGAAAAAGTGTATTTGCCGAGTATAATCCCTTAGATACACTATGCTCTTTGCTACTGGTTGTGGGGCCTTGGCCTAATAAGCATAATCTCATTACACTGCAAATAAAAGTTTCCTATTTATCTCCAGATTTCAAATGAATCTAATAAGGCTTATGATACAGTCACCCAATACCCTAATCATATTTCTGCCTATCTAAAAGCAATCAGTAATTGTGTTATAGCAGAACGTGCTGACAATACCTCTGACACAGAAAGGAGAATGAGAGCCCAGCTGTACTAATTAAATTAAATGCTAGGCTGATGGAATACATTTGCTGAAGCTTGGAGAGTATGGGTGCAGAATTAATAAGCATTACAGCTTAGGGCAGGAGATGATATCATAATGGATGCAAGGTTTTGATGTGGAGAGCCTCATTCAGATTCAATGTACCATAATGCAGGGATGTGACAGCTGCTTAGAGCAGTGCAGAACCTTAAACAAATATATAGAAACTTCATCATTCCTTTTTCTCCCATAGGAACACTATATTTAATATCACCTGAAGACTTTCTTTCTCTTGTAGAAACCTAACTATCCTCATCTATTCTTGAACTATAACATCATACATCATGTCTTTGATTACTCCAGTCCTTCTTGGTGTACTTTGTCTATTTTTAAACTACAACACTCCATATTCTTAACACACTGATTCTGGTTTAAATAATTCAACAAATGGAAGGCTAATGACTGGCTGTTCTTTAAAAAAAATGGCTGTAAAAATGATTGCCATTGTTGTTGCAGAATTTAGAAATAAAATAAACAGAAGATCCATAGCGAAAATAATGAAAACCTACTTTTTTTATTTGGGTATTTTAAATCAATGAACAGGCAGTCAGACTACACACGTAGGGGCACATTTATCAAGGGTTGAATATCGAGGGTTAATTAAACCTCGAATTCGACCCTCAAAGTTAAATCCTTCGAATTCAAATATCGAATTCGAAGGATTTAGCGCAAATACTTTGATCGATCAAAGTAAAAATCGTTCGATCGAACGATAAAACCCTTCAATCGAACGATTCGAAGGATTTTAATCAATCGATCGAAGGATTTTTCTTCGATCGAAAAAAGCTTAGGAAAGTAATGGGGAAGGTCCCCATAGGCTAAGATTGTACCTCGGTAGGTTTAAACTACCGAAGTATATAGTCGAAGTTTTTTTTTAAAGAGACAGTACTTCGACTATCGAATGGTGGAATAGTCTAACGATTTTTTATTCGAATCGTTCGAATCAAAGTCGAAGGTCGTAGTAGCCTATTCAATGGTCGAAGTACCCAAAAAAATACTTTGAAATTCAAGTTTTTTATATTCGAATCCTTCACTCGAGCTTAGTAAATGTGCCCCCAAATGTACCAACTGTAGTATTTTAATGTATTAAAATTGGAAGGTTTTCACCACGTCTGAAATCCTGTAGTAACTAATCAGCAGAAATCTGGAGCATGATGTCTGAGGGTACCACTTGTGGAGTAACACAAGAATCAGAAAAATTTAAACTTAAAAATAACTGTTTAGTTTTATGCCTTCACTGTTTAGTGAAAGCATAAAATAAGGTATTTACATGTCTTATGATACAAACATAGTATTCCCTGAGGGTGATTTCTGGTTTCCCCAGTAAACTTAGCTTTCATGCATTCGGTTTGAGGTGAAGGGAGTCCCAACACTAAACCGAAAAAAGTGGAATTGTACTCTCTAAACAAGAACACACAATTTTCTGGTTAAAAATAGAATCAAGCTCTTAAAGTAACCCAAAATGGCATTTTGTCACCTCTGATATATTGGAATCTCAGGCAAGGTTCTTAATTTGTCTCACAGTAGGAACTGCATTGCATTTCCTTACATAAAAACTGGCAGGTTTACTTCAATTCAAGACATCATGCAAATTAGTTCTTTATATTAAAATGCTCACTTCTTTTTTTTATAACCAAACGTGTGGGGAAAATGAGTGGTAGATGCTTTCCTTTGTGTTTATATGTGGTATGTACTTTCATGAAAATGAACAAAACCCTATGCCAGCAAGTAGGCATCCAGATAAAGGAAATTCTTTCCCACATACAATTACACACTATTTATGTAAATATTTCAGTCAAGTCTAAAAGGAATTCCCAACCCAAACTTTTTAGCTTTTTAGTTAGAATATGTTTCAGCACCTAAATTTAGAATAATAATCCAGTAGAGCAAACATATTGTTATAAACGTTGCTCTAAAAGTAACCCTCTAGCCTGGGGCCTTCTAGTCACTGTTAAGAACTACCACTGTAGGCCGTGGCATGAACTAAACCTCACTGTCACTGATCACTAATTCATTTATCATCTGGGAAAATCTAAGTAAAAAAAGAGATATGCTCTAAAAATTGTGAAACAATTCTTTAAAAACATTATGTACAATAAAATGCCTTTACAACATAATCACTGAATATGGGTGTAACGAGCACTCAAACCATCCTTTGAGTAGAGCTGATTTCAGCTGTTCAACTGCAGGTGGAACAATAAAAAGCCAGAATTTTATTGGTCGCCATGGGTTACTTTCCAGATGCAAATTATTTCCGATAAATTAGGATGTCCCCAGGAAGCTATAAATTAATAGTGTACATAAGAGAGTCACCTGTTACCTAATTGGTTTAGACCCCCTAACAGGAAAGTTGTGTTCAGAATAATAGCAGTGTGATTTAAAAATAAAGCTCCAAAGCCTTATAATAGCTTTTATTTCCATACACAAAAATGCATTGAGAACACTGCACATTCTATTCCAAATCACAACATGAAAAATAATTTATCAAATTTGTGTTATTCCTTAACAGAAAGTGAAGAAAAGGAAATATTAGGCTGTTCCAAAAAAAATAAAAACACAAACATTCACTGTATAAATTGAAAAATGTTTTAAGATTTTGCTTTCCTTTGAATCACTGAATATTTTGTTCTATAATCAGTGTTTCTGATAACTGCTGCACATCTGTGTTGCCAACTTCTGGCACCTATTACATACCACAATTCTTCAACATTTCTTGGTTTTGCCTCAGAAACAGCATTTTTGATGTCACCCACAAGTTTTCTATTGGATTATGTTCCGGGATTGAGCTGGCCACTACATAACATCAATCTTGTTGGGCTGGAACCAAGATGTTGCTCATTTACTGGTGTGTTTGGGGTCGCAATCTTGTTGAAAACCCCATTTAAAGGGCATATACTTTGTCATAATGCAACATGACTTCTTCAATTATTTTGATGAATTGAAAGTGATCCATGATCCCTGGTATGCAATAAATATGCTCAACACCATAGTATGAGAAACATCCCCATATAATGATGCTTGTGTCACCATGCTTCATTGTACTTTGGATTGAATTCAGTGTTTGAGGGTCTGACAAACTGTCTGCGGCCCTAGACCCTAAAAGAACAATCTTGCTTTCATCAGTCCACAACATTTTGCACCATTCAATGTGTTCTTTGGCAAATTCGAACCTCTTCAGCGCATGTCTTTTTGTGGGACTTTGTGGGGACGTCTTGCCTATAGCTTCTCTTCTAATTGTAACAGTACTCACAGGTAACTTTAGACTGCTTTGATCTTCCTGGAATCTTTGCCATTTTGGCTATTCTTCTATCCATTTGAATGGTAGTTTTCTGTTTTCTTCCACATCTTTCAGGTTTTGGTTGCCATTTTAAAGCATTTGAGATCATTTTAGCTGAAAATAATTTTCTGCACTTCTTTATATGTTTTCCCCTCTCCGATCAACTTTTTAATCAAAGTATGCTGTTCTTCTGAACATTGAGAAATGCACTGTAACCAGCATGCACAACATTTGCTGCCTTCTCTGATGAAGTGCAGTGACACAAAACGCGTCAGACCTCATGGTGCTGTTTTCTTTGTGTACCAAGAAGTTTGAATAAAGGAAATCTGTTTTACCGTTATACTGAGAGTGAGTGATTCTGTTTTGAGAGGGCTTTGGAGTGCGCCGCCTAACCAATAGATGCAACATTTGCTGCCTTCCTTTCTTAAATAAGGGCTGTGATTGACACCTGTTTTTTCACAGAATGAATGACCTCACTAATTGAACTCAAAACTGCTATTATTTGGAACATGATATTATTATTGTGAACACTGCTATTATTTTGAACAAACCACTGCTTCATGGCTGTGTTAAATTGCAATTTAATGGTCAGCTTAATTTCTATGGGATCAATTTTGATCTGCTGTTTTCAGAAGTGTAATTGGTGTGCCTTTGACTAAGGGGAAATATTTTAATTTTTAATTAAAAAAAACAAAAGCCTCAATTAATTCAATTACACAGAATCAGCAGCATGCCAAGACTGTTTGGTCTGTTAGTTTTCTATTACTCTACTACACCTACTGTAAATTATTTGCCATGTAGAAATAGAATTTGTACCAGAAACAGTGATTAATCAGGTTCACCGTCTGCGAATAAATTTGCAAAACTGGTGTGAAAATTTGTCAGCAAAAATTCGCCAGTGAAAAAATTTTTGGACTCGCATTGCAAAAGGTGCTCGCGTCAAAACCGTTGCATGTCAACATTATTCGGATGCCTATCGACTTTAATGCCGGCATCAGAATTCGCATTTCGTGAATTTTTCTACGTTTTTCGTAAATTTTTTGGCGAAGCAAACAGGACAAATTCGCCCATCACTATTCAAAAGTAGTTGAGGATTGTTAGGTTGGAGTTCTAGAGGAAAAACAAAGTCTTAAGGTGGTTTTAAATATACTGTTCATGTAAACATTCTATGAGTCAATGTTCCATTGACATATAATGAGATGTAACCGCTATTTCTAAGGTTAGATCAACAATGTTGGTCAATTAAGTGGTTCTAATGATTAAAATAGTAAAAGACTGTGCATACGCAATACTTTTTTTCCCAATTGCCATCATTTTGTGCTACTTTAAATTAAGGGTCATATTAAAATATATATCACATATATTTCTTCACTGCCAATTGGTTGCTTGTGGGAGAAGGTACAACAGAGAATATTTACTAAGATGTAAGTTGGTGGGCCCAGTGTGTTGTAGCTTTGCTACAATGATTAGTGATGGGCGAATTTGGGGTGTTTCGCTTTGCCGAAAAATGTGTGAATTTCCCGCGAAAAATTTGACGCTGGCATCCCTTTTTGGCTAAATTGCAACATTTTCGCTGGCGAATTTTCGCAGCGGTTTCATGAATAAATTCAACCATCACTACTAATGATCACATATCAGTTATAAGTACTGTTATCAGAGAAACCTGATCTAAAACTACTTGGAAGATAAAGGTATTTCTGAGTACTTAGTTAGATTAAAACCACTGAATACTTATGTGATTATGCCGCCCAGGGCCCCTGTACTGGACTAGTGTTTGGACTCACTTCCTTTTATAATATAGATAGGTGGCATCTTCAGACCTCCTCAGCCCCCCCCCCCAGTCAACAGGGCCCCATAGGTTGAAAGGTTGTACAAATGTGCAGTCTATATTTTTGAGGCATAGAATATTATTTACAACATAGAAAACATAGAAACCAATTTCTCTTAAGCTTCAAGTAGTAGCTGCATAACCCTACATATCCCTACAAGTTATCAAAGATCAGCAATAAGCAAGCAAACCTCCCATCACTGCTACTTAAAGTTAAGTTATTTAAGTTCCTTATCTTCATGCTTCATTTTGTATTTTGCGCTGTAACACACACCAAAGCACTTGTTAGGGTAAGGGGACACGGGTAGATTCGGGGAGATTCGGGAGCGCCGCGAGTGCCATCCCACTGGTGATTTTTCATTATAGCCGGTGTGAAGGTGTACCCTTACCCTTAGAGATGACCCTGTAGACTGTAATGCAAAAAGTAAAAAGATATACTCTGCTAAGTCCAGTGCAGCCTCCATGTAAAGGATCATTATAGAATGTTTGAAAAATATATAATATCATGAATAACAAAAAGAGAGAAGTCCCATGAAAGTTAATTAAGCTGTTAAATTTGCAAAGCATTCTAGCTCATGAATGTCATCAATTTATTTTTTTTACATTTATAATCATAGGAGTTGCACCTATATTTGAAAATATCTTTTTGTTTAGTCATCAACAGAAATATATATTAGCCAAATAATAATTTAGTCCGTTGTTGTCTGTTTAGTTTTTTTAATTTAAAATTAAAATATTTCCCCTATGTCAAAGGCACAGCAATAACACTGCTGAAAACACAAATCGAAAGTGACCCCATAGAAATAAAGCTGGCCATTAAATTGCAATTTAACATAGCCACGAAGCAGTGCCTGCTGACAAGCTTTAAGAGTTCTAATCTCATTTAACCCCCTCCTGTCATGAACAGACACTAGTCTTTAGCATAATTCACAGTAAATTAAACTTGACATGGCAGCAACAGAAACAAATAAATCTTTAGCCTAAAGTCATATCACAGTAGGTAACCCTGACCTTAAGCTTTCCTTCAGTAGCCCAATCTTTTACTCCACAGGCACAATAATGTATGTAGAATTATATGGAAAAAAAACATATTAACAAAAAAAAAAAAAAAAATAATGGAAAAAGGGGCAAATACACAAACTTATTCTTGCAGGCTCATGCAAGCAAAAGTGAATGATTTAGAAAGAGATTTAATGGCTGTACAAAAGGCAAAATCTCCCTTGGGGCAAATTACAGAAAACTGTATGAAGCAATCATGAGAAAAAAAAAATCACCTCTGCTTTTTAAGTAATAAAAATGAACCCATATTTCTAGATTTAAAGTGTCTTGGCTCAATATTTTCTTTAGCCTGCCGTGATCTCTTACTTAGAAGCCGAGGGGAATCTCTGCTGGATCAGAAGAGTTACTCGGTTTAGACTTTAGACACCTTGCATTTTATATGAGGTCAGCCTGGTTGGTGGTTTAAGTCTTCAAAGCTCCTTCTATAACTGGCATTTACTGGTATACTGCTCTCAAAAGGAAGCCTTACTGTTTCTGAAATTCTTCTATAGCAAGCAACTTGCAATTGCTGCAAATGATAAGGTGTAGAGACTCTAGAAGGTTACTATTTCATAATTTATTAACTTTATAAAAGTTAACCTTGTTTTTTCTATAGAGACAGAGCTATAAAGTATTTGATTTGGCGACAAATGCAATCGTTTTTTGACAAATGCTTTGAAACATAGAAACAAATTAATATTAAATATAAATCATGGACTAACACAGACAAGGAATTATAAAAACAACTTTTCTCAATTAGAATGGACCTTATTGCCACAATGTGCATACCTGTAGCTCAAGCTCAACCATATAGTTGGTCAACTGAATATCACAGATTTCTTTTTTACAATGAAATAGATATAAATATGGATCCTTAACAGCAGCAACACATAAAAGTACCTGTACAAGAAGTAAGCACCATTAGAAAGACAGGGTATAAGAAATCCTAAACATACATACATTTACAACAAAAATAGACAGATGAATAATTACTAATATCCTAATAAAGTGCTAGTTTGGATTTTTGGAAAATCTTGTTTTTGGGGCCCTTACACATGTCACACTGTCTTTATTACCAAAAAGAATATATTAAGCAGCGGGTGCTGTAACTTACCAAGCCATGATCTCCATCTCAAAGGCCCTACAGCAGGAGCCCAAACTTTCATGTCTGTTTCAGCTAAAGACCCATAAATTAACCGAATTTTTCCATTTCTTTATTGGTCCAATTTCTATTTTCCTGCCATTTAGTTGCGATATTAAAGCCCTTCTTGATGGTGCAGGACATACCCACACTAAATTCAGTAGAATCGACTGAATAATGTTGGGTATAACATCCCAGAGCTGTGTAGAAAATCTCTGTCTGCCCCAGCCTTTTTAGCAATGGAGTGGTTTATTTAATTTGTCAGTATAATGGAAGCAGTTGAATAAGAGACAGAGAATGCAGTGTGGTATAAAAGAAACAAAGGCTAAAAGTATCACTATTTTGATTCCCTTTTTAAAATTACTTCCAAAGTGTGATATCTATTGTGAGGAATAATGCTGAACAAAGCACAGTGTCTTGGCAATATTCACAGAGCTTATTCATGCAGCCAGTTCTGTCTGTACATTCAGAAGTAAAATACACTTATAAATGATGTATTGGAAGCACTATAGCTTCCATTGTATTACCAGTGTAAACAAAAAGACAGGGAATGGGTGGGGGGGGGGTTAGATGAAAGGCATATGGGCAGGGTAGACCACACTTTTTCAGCCATCTGTATTGTATTGTGTTGGTTATCTATTATGATATTTGATATGTACTCTTTCTCCTTTAACATTACATTAAACCGTCATTTTGTGTATTTTTCAACAGTGGAGTGAATGAATAAATAGACAGAGATATAGATAGATAGATAGATAGATAGATAGATAGATATGTAGATAGATAGATAGGTAATATGTCCTAGCAAACTGTTAAATTAGCCTTCAGTTTATCTACAATTCAATGTCTGCATTTCATCTCAGGTATTTGCAGTTAGAAAAATTATATTTCTCATTTCTATACTGTAGTTCACAGATAAAGAGTGGCACTGAAACAGACATTAGAGTAACAGGCAATATGCTTAACCCTAACCCAACCTTTTCTCATCCCACTCCCAATAGCTCTAGGCCATTTTATTACCCACACATGACCTCCTCCAATGACATCACAGATAGGTAAGATTGGTATAATGGTATAGACCGGAGAGCTCTGACAATTACATTATCAGCGGGGAGGGTAATGGCTTGAAGTTTAGCCTGTCAGCTACCGAGAGCACAATTTCATTTACCAAACTCACCCAAACCTTTAAGTAAGCTCATGGGTTCCACAGGCTTTAGCCTGAGCTAATGGGAGAGATAGACTTATAATGCCTGCAATAATATACCAGACTCCTACAGTGCTTGTTTTCTTCCGAGCACCAGCATATGCAAACAGTAAGATCTAAAATTGCAGGTACATTTTGTTTTACCTTACAGTATTTGTATACTCATTTGTATTCTAAACATGTTATTAAACACAAAAGGGAGAATGTAACGTGTTTTGGTAGCGAAAAAAAACGTTCGCAAAGATGATTGCAAATGTTAGTGACAATGTTTGTGCAATTTTTGACTGATTAAAGATCTCAACGACTTCCTTCACCAAGTGTGCGACCTAATTGGTTTTGCAAACATTCGCAGTGTATGTAAATAGATTTTGCAACTGCAAACCATTTTTGCCATAAAATATTTAACAAAACTGCAGAGCAGGTGTTAAAGGTTTGCAACCGGGTCATATTTCCCAGATCTGCTGGATCCCTGAAAAAACTGCGGCAGCACACATCGGACTTTGCGCATGGTCAAATGCGCCAACGTTTGCACATTCATGCCCACGTTTATGCATGCGTGCCGGAGACTGGAGTTTGCGCATCTGCGCGGGGGCCCCCAGAGGTTAGGAACACAGTGGGCCCCCCAATGTCCAGTCCGAACCTGGTTTTCAATGCAATAAAAGCCTAACAACAGGGGCGTAACTATAGAGGAAGCAGGGGGGGGGCAGAAGTTATAGAGGCCCCATGAGACCCTAATTCATATACAATTTCAATACATATTGGTAAAACAAGTCAACCTCTAGACATTTTGGGGGCCTGAAAAATAATTTGCTGTGGGGCAAGTAACATCTAGTTACGCCACTGCCTAACAAAGAATATTACATAGCGACTGTTGAATTTTTATTTGCAGAGTTTTACTCTTTGTAAATTTTATTATATTTCCCCCAAATCTTATATTGAATTACTGTTTATTAAATGCTGTTTGAAAGAGCATAGGGTCATTTCCTATGTATTACATTGTTGTAGAGTTATAGTTTACTCGTTGAAGTTTGTATTATTACTGTATTTTTTTTAATGCATGTCAAAAAAAGGAACTTTGTATCCACTGAACTTTATATCCACTGAAATCCATACAGTTACAAGTAATGCATTGGCTGTAGTGCATTAGGTAGCATTTTTGTGAAGTTTCTTGACACTGGAATGACAGCTGTTAGTGATGGCCTTGTGGTATTTGGACAATTACAGGACCGCTATCGCAACAAAACAGTTGTAATATTCTCTTTGTGAATAGTATTTTATTTTTAATTTAAAGTGACCTTGACAGTTGAAATAGGTATGCATGTCCCATTAAGGAAATGCACAAAAATTGTCTGTGTGTTATAGTAACCATTGCCCTGGTAATTGCTTCTGGAAGGTTAGTGGTATAAACATCAAATCATTGTAGGTTTAGCTATGCTCTATATCCAAACCAAGACAATTGTTGCTTCACATGGCAGCAGTTTCTTACTTGAAGTGCTGGACTTGAAAAGAGGTAAAGCAATCTGAGAACTGAACAAGGGCATATAATAAGGGCAAGGAACCTTTAATATTGTGAATCAGTGGGGCTCACTTATATAGTTTGTGCAGCGCAAAATTCAAAATGATTCGCACAGTGAACATATTTGTCCTACGCATGGTTATATTTATAAAGCTGAGTAAGAGCGGTGTATTTAATGTGCAAACAGAATTGCACTTTTTTATTCGCACTGCAAATGTCCATAAGTGCTTTTTAAATATGGCATAATCGCAAATTGCAAATATTTTTGCAAACACTCTGCGTTTCAGTTGCACAACAGTTTTCTCAAGTTGCGAATTTAATTACTGTCAACAATATTTTCGCGCACAATGACCTCACACAGTGCCTGGACTCATGCATAGTGATGGGCGAATTCGCGAAACGGCGCCGGCGTCTCGTTTTTGACGCCGGCGCCCGTTTCGAAAAAAAATCTTTTGACGCCGGCGAATTTTTGCCGCGAATTTTCGTGGGCGTTTCGCTAATTTATTCGCTGGCGGCGAAACGTGCAAATTCGCCGCGAATTCGCGCCTGGCGAATAAATTCGCCCATCACTACTCATGCAATCACCCGTCTCATTTGAAAGCCATTTGCGAATATTTTTTCGCAATGTGAATTTGCAAAAAGTTGAAAGATGGCACAGCAGTGCAATAAAAAAAAAACACGGGCAATGCAACCTTTTGCGAAGATGTCCTGCGCAAAACTTTATAAATGACCCCAGTGTATTATTGTGCTAACTTTTGCATATATAATATAATATTAGTTAATAGGAGATTTTTTTCATAGTTTGCTGGGTATTGGCTTCATTGATTCATTAATATTAAGTGACATGTTGAAGTACAATGGCACAAGAATAAATGGCATAAATGTATGGACAGCCATTCACAGCGAGTGCTTGCAATACAGGTAACGAGTTTCCAGATAACAGGCCCCATACCTGTATGTGGCTTGGACCTGAAGAAATGCTTAATATATTTCTCCTCTGTTATGTACAGTAACTCTTATTTTTATATTCACTGTAACCATGAGATTTAACTTGTTTTTGTCATTACTTACTTAAGGAAACCAATGCTAATGTCTATTGGACAACAGTGGAGCTTTGCATATGATCTCCACCAGTAAATACTAAAAGCTTGCTGCCTAAATAATTCAGTCTTATGGTTGTAGCATGCAAGCGGTAAAAATGGCATAATAAAATATACAGGTACACATACTTCCTTTTACCTTGTCAATTAGCATAATTATAGAAAATAATCTCTAATGTTTGAATGATTGCACAATTTATGAACACAGTTTATTGCTACATATTTTCAGATGCAGCAAATATTTCCTTTTCTCACAGTTGATTTTTTCAGTAGACCTACATTAACAGATCTATATTCTTCCCAAGTATAAGATATTTCAAGAGTTTCCCGAAAGTAAGAAAACACATATGGTTAAAAAAACAAGAAAGTGTGACTCATATTCAAGCTTTGTTGGCCTCTTACATTGATAAGCTTTTGTAGTACACAGAAACACTACGTTGAAGTCAATTCCACTTTAGGCCAATCAAGTACTTTGCCATTTACAAACAATGTGATCGAGGTCATATAGTACTAAAGAATGTGATTCCCCTTCCAGTGGCCTATATAAGTACGTTTGTTGAAGGGGAAAATAGATGATAGAGAATGCAGGCACTGCTGATGTCTAAGGTGAGTTTGCTTCTGACTTGGTTGAGACAATTGTTCAAGACCATTTCATCTCTGAGAAAATATATGACCTCAATAATGATGACAAGGTCAATGAGAACCAAAGACATCTGCCTAAGTGCCAATCATAGATGTTCAACATTAAGGACACCACTAAAAATAAGCAGACAGTTTTGTGGATGGGTCAATAATACATTAAAGCACTGCGAACATGACAGCAATTTACAATCATTTCATAAATACTCTTCAGATTTTTGTCCCTGTGAAAACAAAATTTCAAAAGAATGTATTTCCAGTATACTGTAAATATATTTTTTTAAGGCAATTGTGACAGGGGGATCATTTTAAAGTTACAAATACCATGGATATCTGTACAGTAGCATTTGCTTTGCAGTTCAGGAACATACAATTTCATAATACAACATTTACTTTCATGCTGAATGTGAAAATCTCAAAAATAATTTAAGCTTAAATGTTGAAATCATACATTAAATGAATCATTAAATTATATTCATATTTTTTTCTTTTATTGTATCAATACTGTGTTATTTCTCGCTCCACTTTGTTTTTATTAATTTGCTGGTTTGTATTTCCAAAACGGTCCAAACATCAAGTTGCATACATGCGGAATCAAGGCTGGATTACTAATGTTCTTTCCCTTTAATAAATATATTTTATCAAGCAAACAAAGCACCAGCTAGCAAGTAATATCACCTGATTACACAGCACCTTGTGAGTAATTGTAATGTGCCCAAGAAAATGATAACTGACTTGACAACATCATAGTGTATGCACATCCAACTCTGCAGCTGAAGCCAGATCACATTAAAATGAATGCTCAACTAAGTCATTTGGCTCAGAAAAATATCGCTAATTGGAACACCACAGAACCAATAAGTAGGTGTGGAACATGCATTTGTAGCAGAAAGTGATATTTTACTTGCTGCTAGTGATGGGTGAATAAATTCGGCAGGTGCAAATTTGCAGGGAGCATCAGAATAGTTGCACGCATAAAATTTGTCATGCGTCTAAATTATTCATTGACTTTAATGCATTTGGACAAAATAGGTGCACGTATAATAAGTTGTTGCAGCATCAAAATAGGCGTGCATCAAAATAATTTTGACACCCATTTGTGTTTCACAAATTTTTCACAAATTCGCCCATCACTACTTGCTGCATCTCTTCTGTTTTGGGAGGCAATTAAGTGTTTTTAAGATATTTCTGGCATTTTTTGCATTCTATATACTCCAAATACAATGTGTGATTTTGAGACATATGGGGGTATATTTATCAAAGATTGAAGTAGAGATCACCACAGTCCACTAGCGTCAAATATGCCTTTAAAAATCCCATAGGAATGAATGGAGAGAGGCGGTATTTCATGCTAGTGGACTGTGGTGATCTCTACTTCACTCTTTGATAAACATACCCCATAAAATGTCAGCCAACAGATATTATTTAAAAAGAAAGGGATGTTGCCTTTGTCTTGGTAGGTCAGGACATTTCTTGCCAGTGAGTGTAGGGAACGGTAACTCAATTTATGGCTGAGCTTGGGTATGTTTTTGGGTAACGTGCTAAAGCTGCTAGATAGGCCTGCTGAAAATATATCAGAGCACAATTCTTTTGAGGAACAGAATATTGTTGAAATATATTGGAAATGGGCTTAAAGGACCAGTAACATCAAAAATTTTTTTTCAAAAATTCGTTAGTATACAACGAAAAAATAACACCAAGACAAATTAAAGTTTAAAATAGCAAAGCCTTTATTAAGAAATAACTTACATAAACTCCACTTCCTGTCCTCTTCAGAAACGGCGAAAAGGCGACCATCCATTCTGCGGCGCTTGACTTCTCCTCCCTGGCTATTCACTGACAGCGTGTCCTCTGCAGCCATCTCATTCTCCAGGTTTTCTTCATCCTCGCAGGAGCAGCAGTAGGAATGCAATGTCGGCGGGCTCCACATTGGATTCACGAGGGGTGCAGGAAAGTAGAGGAGGGCAGTGCGTCCATTCCTGCCTTGAAGAATCGGTGCCGATACCTCCTCCTCCTGCGCTTCTGCTGCCGCAGGGTGTGTATTCAGCGTGGTATATTAGCATGGAGTTCAGAAGCAGCCAGGAGAGGGGCTACATGAAGGGGCATGGAGCACTGAGCAGCTAACTCCGGGTTCGTCGCAACAGAGCCACCTTGTCGGTTATGTGCAGATCCGGGAAGAAAGGGATGTTCCTGGCCCACAGCGCTGAACAGTAACCGGCCGGCAGCTCGCAGATGTCCACACCTCTGAACAGTAACCGGCCGCCAGCTTGCAGATGTCCACAGCGCTGAACAGTAACCGGCCGGTATCTATATAGTATGTGTTTGCGATATTTCCCAGCCCTGGCTGCACATTTCCTCTTCTATCTCTTTGTCAGCGGTACAGCGAGGTAGGATGCCTCCGACCCAGCCGAACCCAGGCCAATGTTCTCAATGCCCATGATGTTGTTGGGCTGCATAGCGGGACGTGCGGTAGGGCTCGGCCCGCAGCAGCAGAGAGATGTATCCGGACAGGTAGCAGTGGCCGTTCAAAGGGTTGCCGTTGGTGAGAGCGTTGGTGCGCTTCTGCGCAGGAGGAGGAGGAGGTATCGGCACCGGTTCTTCAAGGCAGGAATGGACGCACTGCCCTCCTCTACTTTCCTGCACCCCTTGTGAATCCAATGTGGAGCCCGCCGACATTGCATTCCTACTGCTGCTCCTGCGAGGATGAAGAAAAGCTGGAGAATGAGATGGTTGCAGAGGACACGCTGTCAGTGAATAGCCAGGGAGGAGAAGTCAAGCGCCTCAGAATGGATGGTCGCCTTTTCGCCGTTTCTGAAGAGGACAGGAAGTGGAGTTTATGTAAGTTATTTCTTAATAAAGGCTTTGCTATTTTAAACTTTAATTTGTCTTGGTGTTATTTTTTTAGTTGTATACTAACGAATTTTTGAAAAATTTTTTTTGATGTTACTGGTCCTTTAATTACTATAGTATTTATTATTTAAGTCATGTAAGGGATAAACCACTGCAAATCTTTTTTGGATCACTTGTCAAACTCGCCCCCTTTCTGGTAGTGCATAGATTACACAAAGGACTTGGTTTTCCTCTAAGGATCTGACACTGCAATATAGCAGAAAGGTATGATGGGTAAGTAGTAGGAAGTATGAATATTTTGTAGGAATTATTGAATAACTATTTATGAACAAAGGAGCATTCTCCTCATGTCCATAATCAAACAAATATGCGCTGTAACTTCAGGCATTTATTTATGCAAATTAACCACAGCAATTAAATTACAAAATTGTGATAAATAAACTCATAATACCACATGGCGGTGTCTTCCCCTGTCTACATACCTCATGTAAGCCACTCCCTCCTGACGCATTTTGCACCATTGGGCACTTCAGTGGAGGTCATGTCTATGTCTATGTAAATAAGACCTTCATATTTACAATTTGTTACCTATAAATATATAGAACCTGTGCCAGAAGTCTGCAGCAAAAGCAGTTTTCTCAACGTTTTAAAAAGTGGGGTTTTATTGTTACAGAAACATTTAGCAAATATCCATGTGTCCTCTAACTTCATTTGCCATTAACTGCTACCAAGGGATAAAATCTATAGACTATTTTTATGACTTTATTTTGGATTTTATTATAGAGTGGTACATATGGTATTGCATTTGGTATGTACATTGCATTTAAGGGCACTACCATGTTATGAAGATATCATTGTTTTTCTGTAGAAAGGTCTATAACCCCATATGTAAAAAAAAACACTAAGTTAGCTCAGGTACAGAAAAAAATGAAAGTGTTTGGAACATTTGGATTATTTTGATATATATAAAACAAGCAAAAGCCATGAATATCCTGTAAATTATATCGGTGTAAACCACTCTTAGTGATGTGATCAATTATAGACAAGCTTAGTGATGTCATTTTTGTCATGACTCATTAAAATTTGTGTATTATAATAAATAAAGTAGCCCCTATTGTAAAATATAAGGATATTTTGGGGCACATTTACTAAGCTCGAGTGAAGGATTCGAATGAAAAAAACTTAGAATTTCGAAGTATTTTTTTGGATACTTCGACCATCGAATAGGCTACTATGACCTTCGACTTCAACTTCGATTAGAATGTTTCGAACTAAATCGTTCGACTATTCGACCATTCAATAATCGAAGTACTGTCTCTTTAAAAAAAAACTTCGACTTCCTACTTCGCCACTTTAAACCTACCGAGGTGCAACGTTGGCCTATGGGGACCTTCCCCAGCACTTTTCTACGTTTTTTTTGATCGAATAAAATCCTTCAATCGATTGATTAAAATTGTTTGAATTGTTCCATTCGATGGATTTTATCATTCGATCAAACGATTTTCATTCAATCAATCGAAGTATTTGCGTTAAAATCCTTCGAATTCGATATTTGAATTCGAAGGATTTTACTTAGAGGGTCGAATTAGAGGGTTTATTGACCCACGAAATTCGACCCTTGATAAATGTTCCTCCCCAAGTCACAAAGGAGTTCCATGAGTCGTATAAAAGCACTTGGCCAAATGGAACTCATCGGTGACTTATAATATCCTTATATTTAACAAAAAAGGGGGTACTTTATGACCTATCAGATATACTGTATACTTCTGTAACTTCAGTAGAAGTGGGGTTTCTGATAAGTACATTATTTGTAAATGTTTCATAATTGTATCAATAATATCTATTTTGGTTAAAGGACTTTGTCCCTTCCAGTCATGTTTTTCAGCATATAAATTATAACCTTTTTGTCAGGATGTGGGTTATGTAAAAGAGAATTCCTTGAAAAATCTAATTTGATCATGATATAGAAATCATTGAATGTATTGTACATGTTTAACTGGATATTTTCATGCTTCAGCTGGTATTGTAGTGTCACTACCGAGAATTTCTTGAAGCTTCCAGACTGTACATTCAGCATTCTTCTTGACTAAATAAACACCATAGAGCTTTAGTGGGATTTCCAGAAAAGATGAGCTTGATCAGCAATTGTGCGTTTGTTACCAACATCATTCTATCCAAGCAGCACAAGAAAGGATTAACCCCTCATAAGGGCAAAGTGACAACTAATCATCACGGTTTAAAAATGCTCCAATAGGATTAGCGAACTTTTCATTGACTTCTACAGCACATCTATAACTTTTACTTAGCAAAGTTTGGCATTAAAAGTTTTCATGTTTTTTTCCACTCAATAAATTTTGAATTTTTAGAGCTTTTTTAGAAAAACAGGAAAACCATGATTTTTTTGTGATTCATGTAATTTGAATGTTAGTAAATGGGCCCCTTAGAGTAAAGGCAGTGTAGAGCAAATGTGTAGGGCACATGTATAATGTGCCTATGATTAAGGGATCTTATCCTGAAATCACGTTAGGTTTTGTACAGCTACCTGCTACAATAAAACAAACCCAGAAGTGCCATCTATTTCTAGTTTTTGTGTACAATTATTTAAGCCCTGTAGGAATTCTCAGCATCAGCATATGTCAGAGCACTGTTATTAGAAAAGTTTAATTAGGATCTATCCTGCTGCTCCTAACAAGTATTTAATTAACCTCCAGGCAGAGAAATTAGCTTTACATTGTGGCTGAATTTCTGCCTCACCTTCTGTTGACACGTGGCCTGAAGTACATCAGCCCGTTCTTCTGACAGTGTAATGGATAGGATCTCTGAAAAGCCAAATGTCAAGCTTGATTGGTCTAATAAAAAAAGAAGATAAAAGACATAATAATGACTGTCAGGTCATGGTCCAAAAAGACAACAAAGGCCAGAGATCAGACAGGCAGCACAAAAGCTTGTAAACAGTAAAGATGGGAAGGAGTGATTAAATGTGATATATTCATAATGTAGTCTGCAAATAAAAAATGTGTATTTTGCTATAAAAACTGCTAATTATCAGCTCAAAAGTGACATCATCACGCTTGTTTAATATCCAACCAACAATATTCACACTTTTTGTTACTATAGTGGGCTTATTTATCAAAAATCAAATTTGAGAGAAACTCTCGAATTATAACAATGGCTTGAGTTTTGCCTAGGACAACTCCCATTGATTTCTACATGACCTTGCCAGCTTTTAGATGACAATTTTTTACATTAGAGTTTTTGAGTTTTTTATTAATAAATACAAGACATTCAAGTTTTAAAAATATAATTTGAATTTGTGAGTTTTTGTGCAAACTAATTTGAATCGTGGCAAAAATTCAGATTCGAACCTTGATAAATCACCCCCTTAATGTTTATGTTTAGAAATCTTTGAAAAAATGGAAAATATATATACTATATAATGACACACATTATTATGAAACAGAAATTATATTTAGTTTATGCAAATGTAATATGTTATCTTTGTTTTTAAAAATATATCACTGCTTTTAAATATGAAATCAATAAACTCGTATGCTGGAATGCATTTGCTTTGCATAACATCTTTAATAAGTACATCTGAAATTCCCAGTCCTCTAATTAATAAAATAATACTTCATCAAGATAAGTTTTAACTGTATCTCTATATTGTTCAGCCTATCCAAAATATCCATTGTCTGAATAATTACAATGACTGCAGTCTGTATTGTTCAGATGGATCATCCAGGAACATTCTTTTCCTCCCATTATCTAGTATGTTATGGCTGGAGAGGCCATAAGGAGCTTGTTGATATCAGAGAGAGAAGGCCTCGGTTGCTTGAATTAGAAATAGCCAAATTATTTTTATATTAAGGTGCATGCCTACAAGTTGTAGTGCTGGTGATGAATGGTGATGGAAGAATATACTCAAGCACAATTTCTCATTTACAGTAGCTCAGCCCTGGTTGTCTTGGTCAATATAAGGAAGTTTGTCTTTTTAAAAAGGGAAATAGAACCAAATTATGTGCTTGATTTAAAAATTAAATAAAATCTAAAGTAAGTACTGCCTGTTGGAAAACAACATAGTTACATAGTTAAAATGGGTTGAAAAAAGACAAAGTCCATCATGTCCAACCTCTCGAAATGAAAACCCAGCATCCATACACACACCCTCCCTACTTTCACATAAATTCTATATACCCATACCTATACTAACTATAGAGCTTAGTATCACAATAGCCTTTGATATTATGTCTGTCCAAAAAGTCAGCCAAGCCATTCTTAAAGGGGACCTGTCACCCTAAGAAATAATTTCAAATTCTTTTCTATCATGTTAGTTGAGCAAAATAAACTTTACTTACACTGTATTTATTATTTAAATTTTGTTTCCTTCTGTCTTGGAATTATACAATAACAGCAAGCAGGCAGCAGCCATTTTGTGGACCCGTTTATTAAGGGAAATTGTGTATCACCCCAAAATCTTGTGTATGCACCAGAATGGGGGCCTAATGTCCATGTGCAGTGCCCTACACAATTATAGAGCCTGAGGAGGGAAGGGGGAATGTGAGGAGAGCAGTGACATGTAGGAAGTGCTGAATGGAAAGTGAAAGTAATTGTCTGCCCCTCCTCTATGCCACGGGCATAGAGGCGGGGCAGGTAGTATTTGATTGACAGTTTAAATATTTAAACACCTTTATAACAGGTATGGATGTTTTAATGAAAAATATTTTTGGGGTTTCATATTTAATTTGCAAAGGACTTTCATTCTGCAGCTTTTTATGTGTAGGTGACAGGTCCACTTTAAAGGCATTAACTGAATCAGCCATCACAACATCACCCGGCAGTGCATTCCACAACCTCACTGTCCTGACTGTGAAGAACCCCCTACGTTGCTTCAAATGAAAGTTCTTTTCTTCTAGTCTAAAGGGGTGGCCTCTGGTACGGTGATCCACTTTATGGGTAAAAAGGTCCCCTGTCATTTGTCTATAATGTCCTCTAATGTACTTGTAAAGTGTAATCATGTCCCCTCGCAAGCGCCTTTTTTCCAGAGTGAACAACCCCAACCTTGACAGTCTACCCTCATAATTTAAGTCTTCCGTCCCTCTAACCAGTTTAGTTGCACGTCTCTGCACTCTCCAGCTCTATATCACTCTTAAGGACTGGAGTCCAAAACTGCACTGCATACTCCAGATGAGGCCTCACCAGGGACCTATAAAGAGGCATAATTATGTTTTCATCCCTTGAGTTAATGTCCTTTTTTATGCAAGACAGAACTTTATTTGCTTTAGTAGCAAAAGAATGACACTGCCCAGAATTAGACAACTTGTTATCTATAAAAACCCCTAGATCCTTCTCATTTAAGGAAACTCCCAAAACACTGCCATTTAGTATATAACTTGCATTTATATTATTTTTGCCAAAGTGCATAACCTTGCATTTATCAACATTGAACCTCATTTTCCAGTTTGCTGCCCAGTTTTTAAACTTAGACAAATCACTCTATAAAGTGGCAGCATCCTGCATGGAACCTATAGTTCTGCACAATTTAGTATCATCTGCAAAAATAGAAATAGTACTTTCAATGCCCACCTCCAGGTCACAGACAGAGATTGTTCCAAGGCATGTTACGTAATGCAAGGAGGGTCTATTGTTGTTCAGCAATGTGATGTCATGTTTGACCTGTAACCCTGTGTGATTTTCTTCTTCCTCTTCCTGTGTATGCTCTCTATGAAAAGTTCCTGTTGCAGACATGTTACGCTGAGCAACCAAGTTACTGTTCACACAGAAGTTGGTGTGTCTGTCCTCACTTACAGAGAAGCTGCACATGCAGTTCAGTTCAGCTCTCTGCTAACACTCCCACAATCCAAAAAGATACAGACAGGTTAAGTGGCACCTGATAATATTGATCCTAGTGTATGTAATAGATACTTTAGATTACAAGCTTTTCTGTGTCTGATGAAAATAATGTACAGCATAATCTCTGTAAGGTGCAGTTGCATATATAGACACTGCATAAAGGATAATAATATTTCTTTTAATATGCTGTTTACCGCAGCTGCCTGTAAAAATTATTGTATCAATACCATACAGATAGGCTAACACAGTAGACAGAGCACTAATTCCAAAACAAAAAGCTTTCCCACTGTATCTGCCCTGTCACTTCCAGTGCCCATTCTTAAAATTCTAATATAAAAACATACTAATAAAATATACCTCTCTTGTGTAACTTGATTTTTTTATACCTAAATTATTTTTCTAAATGGATTTTTATTGTTGGTAACATAACTTCCCGTTGCTATGTATTTTCCAGTCCTGCTAAACTGCTCTATGTAATATCATCTTTACAAGGAAGATTACAATATATGAAGAACCATCTAATTCATCAAGCAAGAAATCTGAAGCTCTAAGAAGATAAACAATAATTTGAACTCAGAGTAAATAAACTTCAAACCAGAATATTTTTAAAATAAAACAGATACATATGTAATAACATGTGTAATCCTCCCAAAACATCTATTTTGCTTTGATGATAAAATGCCTCTAAATAGACAATGGTATTAAAATATCTCTTTAACAAACTGGTAATTTTTTTATTTTAATAACTTCAAGCTTTTTGTTTGCTTAGTGGTTCTTCTACTTTAAAACTGCAATCCACATAAATATGCATTTATGTGAGAAGGTACATGGGTCCAAGGTTATCTCTGGCATGATGTAATTGTATCACCCTGGCAGCTCTATCTGAATGACAGTTGTAATTTAACATTGGAATTCTGTAAAACTAAAATCTGTGACCTTCTTCCTTTTGTGTGGCTGTTTAATGCTTTCTAACTTGCATAACCTTCCTATATTGTCTGACATCATTGGAAAGACAGCTGCCAAGATAGTCTTCAGCAACAATAAGCCATAAGATAACAACTTACTTCATAGCCATCTGGAGTTCTAGAGATGTTTCATTCTAAATACATAAAGGGGAACTAACACATACTGTGTTTAATCGTATATTGCTTCTAGTACTTCAGTCTACCTTACACAAGTAATTTTATCTGTCAGATTTTGTTGAATTTCATTTGAAATGGAAACTCGCTACCACAAAGTTGAGTAGGATGTCTGGAATTAGTCTAACCTTCTGAATTAAAGATTTAATCATAAATATTTGCAATTGTTTCAGAACTTTGTAAAATATCTAGGATAATATTTTGTTAAAATGTACTGTACGTGTATAAATTCTAGCAGAACATTAGATTAAAATATGTTCTATATAAAATGTGAAAATTATTTGAAGGCTGGGATAACATTTAACATGTCAGTGCTAAATGTAAAGCATAATAATAAAGGCAATCAAGTAATTCATTGTTGCATGTGAAGTAGTTTTTTCCAAATTTCACTATAAATTATCAGGTAAAACTGAGAAAAATAATACATGTAGTTCATGGTACTCAGCAGACAGCAAGTACCTGGTGGTCACTAGACAGAAACAGCCAATGCCAGTTTTTAATAGACCAATATAAAAAA
This sequence comes from Xenopus laevis, assembly GCF_017654675.1. NCBI lineage: Eukaryota > Metazoa > Chordata > Amphibia > Anura > Pipidae > Xenopus > Xenopus laevis. Next base: position 107,325,363 of record NC_054374.1, read on the forward strand.
ACTTTTTAGAGATCAGCAATTTTCCATAAATTCTAAATTGCAGTAAAAGCAGGTATTTTAGGTTCACACTGTACCTCTTTCTCAGAATCAACAAAATCAATAGATAGAAGATTCCAAAGCCCTTAAAAAAACAATACCTTGCCCACATACATGATCAGGAAAACCCCTTTCAACAAAACAAAATTAAAAAAAGGAACAACAACATAATGAGCTCAGTACATAACACTTAGGGGCATGTTTATCATGGGTCGAATTTCAAATTTAAAAAACTTCGAAATTCGAATGCAAAAAGACCAATCGAAATTAAGTTACATTTTTCATTTTGCACTGATAGTGATAGAGACACTAGGTGGCACATTTATCAATGGTCAAATTTCGAATTCATGTGAGTTTTTAAAAACTCCCTTAAACTCCCATAAACTCAAAATTCGACCAATCCAAATTTATTAAAAACATTGAATTTCCTAAACTCGGGTGAATAGGATCGACCAGAAAACTCAGATCCAATTTGGATTGAATTCGATTCGAGTTTTAAAAACTCGATTTGAGTTTTTTCTCTGAAAAGGAAGGAAGGCTGCAAACAACTTAAAATTGATCCCAGGACATCTCCCATCAGCTAAAACAGCAATTGGCAGGTTTTAGGTGGCGAATAGTCAAATTTGAATTCTTAAAGGGCCAGAGTATGATAAATCTCAAAAATCAAATTCAATTTTTTTTTAAAAAAACTCTTATAAAATTTTAACAATTCCCTAGTCGAATTTGACAGTTTTGTCCATAAAAAAATGAAAATTTGAATTTGAAATTAAAATTTTCAGTTCGACCCTTGATAAATCTGTCCCTTAGAGTACTCACAAAAATATTAGAAGAAGGATCTCCAGACTGAACTATGTAGGACTCAACTATTGAAGAGATAACGTTGAAGAGAATGTAAGTATGTATGTATATATATTTGTATAGTGCCCCTTGAGGTCAAAGCACTGTACAGCAGAACAATAAGTTAGTAGAAGAAACAGGGCGTCAAGCAATAATAAGTACAAAAATGCAATACAGATAAATATCAGGTATAGTTACAATACATATTGTGTTTATTGTCAAGGAAACAAAGGGATGGAGGTCCCTGCCCTGTAGAGATTACAGTCTAAATGGGAGAGTTATGTACAGAACAACAGCTGAAATTGTGAGTTTTTCTCCAAAAAAGTAGAGACCAAGAAGATTTGCTTGTTTTGCTTTGTCCACTAGAGCATACAACATATTTTGGAAAGATAAAGTAGGGTTAGAGTCAAGGGAAGTATATTATTTTTTGTCTAGTAACTGCCGTAATGCTTCTTGGTTGTAATCCTCATAGTTGAGAACTACAACCATACCTCCCTTATCTGCAGAGCGGATGACAATGGATTTATCACTCTCTAAAGTTTTTAATGCTTGTTTTTCACCATTGGTGAGATTATAGTGATGTGGTTCACATTGTGTTGTCTCGTAGAGAGATCTCAAATCTTTCTCCATCTTTCTTTTTGAAAAAGATCAATCACCAAGGTTCTTCGGTGAATCGGATAAAAGTCAGGTTTTGATTTAAACAAGTTAAATTGTGACGGAAGAGCCGTAATACCTTGCCCCTACCCTGAGTACCTTGCCCTAGAAATTAAAAAGAAAAAAATCCTTTAAAGTACTCTTTGTAGTACCTATTGGTCATTTATTGTTTTATCTGTATTTTTGTTTTTCCATTTAATTTTTCATTTTTTTTTTTATTACTTTGGTTCTTATATTATATTTTTTCTATGATATATTTTCACATTTTTGTATTTTTTGTTTGTTTTCATGTGAGCTTTACAATCACTTACTATGGCTTGTATGCAAACAGATATTTAAAGTGGCATTTTTGTCTTCACAATGTGATTGGATTGGTCTGTATGCAAATGGATACTTAAAGTGGTAATTGTCTTCACAACCATGATTGGTTGAGGTACACCTTGTCTTGATTGGTCACAACCCCATTACAAGGAATGTTCAGGGGTGTGTCCATTAGCCTATGAGTAAGTGCCCCAAAACTTACATATATGCATCCATGGACTGAGGTGAACTGTGATTATATTCTCTCCCCTTTTTTCACTACCTTGTACTGGTATTTTTGCACCGATTTTTATTTTTCTTTCTTTATTTTGATGTACAGACACAAATCAGAGGGATGTTAAGTGTTGTTGGTTACAGTGGGGGACGCTGCTATATAAATTCCAGTTCCCATTTAGCTGTTATGCAAGTATTCCAAGAGGTAGAATGAAGAAAACTGGAGAGCCTTCCAAAGTGACTTAATGTAGTTTTTATTGAAGTACTACATGTTTCGGATCATATGAATCCTTCCTCTGGTGCAAGTTTACCAGAGGAAGGATCCATGTGATCTGAAACATGTAGTGCTTCAATAAAACTACATTAAGTCACTTTGGAAGGCTCTCCAGTTTTCTTAATTCTACATGACATTGCAGTGAATATGGCTACTCCATAAAGCTGGCCATAGACACAAAGATCTGATCGTACGAATCGAGGATACGTACGATTTTCGGAACGTGTGTGGAGAGTCCCGACATTTTTCGTCCGGCGGAGATCGGTCGTTTGGTCAATCGGACAGGTTAGAAAATTTCTGTCGGCTGCCGATAATATCTCTGCGTGTATTGCCGATCGTACGATTTTCAGTGGGAGACTGTCCCTAGCTTTGGTTGTACATAGATTTCGTACAATTGCTGTCAGGGGCAGAACATTGCTGATCTGTTCTTTAACTAATCTCACTGGTAAGACTTTGATCTGAATGGTTAGTGGCGGGTCGGGAGATGGGAAAGTCTGATCATACGATGATTCGTACAATCGGATCTTTGCATCTATGGCCAGCTTTAATCTGTTGATGAGCCTGAATGAAAAATGTGAGAGGAACATCTGGGAATCTACTGATTATATTCCAAGAGGTAGTCTTTGAGTTTAGTTCTGAAGACATTGAGGGAAGTCTCTCCGGAGAAATGGTACTACCTTTGTACACAGACTGTTCATGGAAGAATTGCATATCACAAACAGACTTCCACAATGATTAAGTCTTACCACACAGGTGTCTGCACCCACTGTGACCCCAGTGATGTCAGAGTGTGTTCCAAAAATTCCCCCCACTTGAGTGCATATAGTCTAGTGGTTGTGGCTTGCAGAACTACCCCACACTCAATCTTCTTGGTGGAGTTTCAAGTTGCTATAGATAATATTGTCTACCACTCACCCCTACATTTTGCTAAAAACAATTTCTATACCAATCCTTTTTTATTTTTCTCTTGAGTAAAATGCTTGAATATTGCAAAAATATCAATAGAGGTTTATGAAAAACCCATGTTTATTGAAAATAACCAATAGAAACTTTCATACTTATACCTCTGCAGAAATTCATACCATCCAATCAGTATTTAGCTCTGTATGAGAATAATTTAACTGTGAACATTTGCCCATATGTTAGAAAAAACAGGCCAACAGGTTTTACATGAAAATAAAAAAGTTAAGCAGGAATTTAGGCCAAGCATGGGCATTTCATGTATGAAAAGAGTACACATTCTATTTTGAGGACCAACAAAACTAAAAATCTCATTGTAAAAAGTTAAATGAAAACATCTACAACACTTTGTTTCAGCATTATATTTTGAAATGCACAAGGTTTCCAGCCACCAACAAAACATGTTTTCTCATGACAGTTTCCCTTTAAATGAAGTTAAAATAAGTCTTAATACACTTCATCTGCCAACCTAGCAATTTGCTGTCAAAAAGACAGTTAATGTAGACAGTATTAACACTTAAAAAGTGTCAGTTAAGAAGACTGTTTGACATCTTGCATCATACTGATAGCTGTGTAGTTTTCATCTTCGTGACATATCATTTTCAGTCTTCAGTGGCTAAAGCCTTACCAGTCAAACTAACTCTACTGAAAATAGAATTACATTAAAAGTGCCATCATTATACATTCTAGATTTCTTTTAAGGCAAAAATCATTACAGCATTAGAAACAGTACATGGAAAATATAAAACTTTAAGGTTTAGCTTCTATAGTTTTCTCTGTACTTCATTAAGTATGAGTGATTAACTGATGCACATACTCACATACTAGTCAGAACCAGGCATACTTAAATGCTTTTTCTATAAAAGGGGAGGGAGTAGATGGTTCTGTCTTTTTGGTCGCCACCCGGATATGAGGACGGGGGCTGCTGGAGAGCCCAATGCAGCATATGGTATATACTACCTATTTAGTCCCATAATTTTAAATGAGAGTGAATATTTTATTGAAAACTGTTTTTTAGGAAATCCACAAAATGTAAAACAATAGATGTTTTGTGCACTTATTATGTAATAAGCAGCCGGCAGGGAAAGGAATAAAAAGTAGTTAGTTAGAACAATTAGAAAAACTTTAGGAACAGCCTAACAAAAGGAACAGATTGGTTAAACCTTTTTAGAAGTGTGAATGGTGAAAAGAGGATATCCATTAAGGCTAGAGGAAATATAATAAGCATAGGAAAGGGCTCTTTACAGTAAGGGGTTAGGTGTGTTGAATGCCTATATAGTGCATATATAATTATATCAGTATATGCAGCAATCTAATTTTGGAGAGAAAGGCATTTTATTGCCCCATTGAATCTAAATTAGCCGCTGGCTGGAGTTTTGTTTCTCATCTTCATAATGTGAAAAGTTACATTTTTGAATATATATTTTTTTAAAATCAAACTTTTGGTATTAACCATTTTAAAACGCAACTATGACTTATAAAATAATGGCAGGTCATAAATGGGGGCAGATTTACAAAAGGGTGAAGTGACTGGCGATGATTCGCTATCGCTACGGCTTTCAGACACTTTGCCGATTTACTAACCGGCACAGGCTTAACTTTGCTAGCGAAAGAGACAGAAGCTAGTGGTCATTCACACTCTATCGCCATGTGAGTTTTCGCTCTGGCGAATGGACATTACTCCGCAAATTCACTAAGATGCAGATTTCCCTGAACGTTACCTCTTTTGCCAGACTTGCCTTCGCCAGATCAGACCAGGCGAAGTGTATTGGAGTGCATAGATCTTCCTCAATCTTCTTTTACTTACATCATATTTTTAGTGAAAAAAGTTTGTCCCAAAAAACGCAGCTGTCTTCTCATTTTTTCAGAGTGATAGCCTGCAAAAGTCCTTAAAATTTTTTTGGGTAACCGGGTTCCCCCATACATTTTCTAACATATGGAACATAAACTATACAGTGGGCTCATGTGTAGGGCATTATAACAACTCTATTTTCTTTATTAAGGTTCCCTGGACTTGTGTAATGTTATGTATTTGCTGCAACATATACAGTACGTCCATTCAACTTTATAATTTTCCCGCCATTTGCAAATTAGCTTGAGTGAAGACCTCTAACGAAGTTGCGCTAGGCATAATTGAACGCTAGCACATCTTCACTTTGATTGCCGGAGTAATACTAGTGAATATTCGGCGCTTAGTAAATTTACCTCGTGTTACGTCTGATACTATAAAAATTAAGCAGCTCCTAAATTATTGTTGTTTTTGCAGCATTCCTGGCCATCATGTTTTATTTTTTGTCTTTTTTATAACCCATTTTTTTCAGTTATGCAATTCTCAGGCTTGTGATTTTAACAGCTACCTTGTTGTTTAATTACCCTAACAACCATGCAGCATTTTGAAAGTTAGAATAAAAGACTAATAGAAAAGGCCTGAAAAGAAAGATAATTAAACAGAATAACAACAAAATTGAACCAATCTAAGGGGTTCAATAGAAAATTCTCCCATATGTACAGGTTTACTCTTACTCCAACAAGGCCTGTGCCTGTAATGCTAAACTTGTTCTTCAGTGTCTGATAAAAAAAAATCATCAGTCCAACATTTCCTTTTTTGGTTCCATGATTCTTCCCAGAAGACTTTGAAATGATAGCTACTGTGAGTTTTAAACCCGTGTTTTCTGGCGTCTGCAACTATTATAGATGCTCATTTACATGCTTTTCCTAAATCATAGCCCCTGTTAGAGAAGTTTAAACAGATCAGGCCGTAAACCTTTTACCTGTTTTATTGTTCTTTGTACCCACTGTTAAATGCTGCTTCTTTCTTCTGGTGTCCTAATTAAAGTGAACTTATGACGAATCATAAATATTTTTTTTTTTAATTTTAACAGAATTAAAATGGCTAAACAAAACGAGTGGTGTATACTGATTTTTTTTTTAATCGCCATCTGATTTAGCATACAAAATCATCTTAGAAATAAATGCATTTGCACATAGCTCACATTTAAACTAGGTAGCAGTTTACTGTACTTATTTCTGTAACTGCTAGCTTTCAGCAAGAGTGAGTAATTGGTGCTGGTGCATTTACAATTGCTACTGTAACTGTGGAGTAATTGTATATCTCGTACTTTTTCCCCAAATTGCAGATATTAAAAAACATTGACAAGAGGATATTTGTGTGTTTAAACCCTTTTTGCATTGAAACAATCTGCCTATAACAACTTGCTATAAGGGCTTCACTAAAACAATTGAATAGTGAAACATCACAAGTCATCATTGTTCTAGGAAACAATGTATACCATTCTATTTTTCTGTAGTACTGTGATGATTTCTGAAAACCTTTGGAAAAATATTGTAATTTTAAAATGTATTATTTTATTAATACTTGCATTTTTTAAAAACGTCGTTAAAAGATTGTATAGTAGCTAAACATATTTTAAGAAACTTTTTATTGGTCGTCATCATTTATTTTGCATGGTTTTTGAATTAGTAGCATTCGTATTCTGCTCTAAACATGCTATCTGGTTGTCTCATGGTTTACTGCCCACCAACAAAAATAAACCTGTGAAGGTTTACTTGGGTGTGTTGTATTTTATCGAGGAGACACTTTTTTCTCTAATCTTTAAGGAACCCCAATAGTTAGTAAGTATTTGACTGAAAATGAATGAGGTTGCAAATAGAGAAACAGAGGACAAAAATGATTATTTGGAGTCACAAGAACACCAAGAAATTATCTGACCATAAAACCAGTGTACACTTGGAATATGCTCAGAAAACTCAAAATAACCGAAATAGATGGTCATTTGATGGGTTTTATAGAAAAACAAACTTCCCACCTGGGGATGCAAAGGAGCAGTAACTTATTCTATAAATTCAGGATTTCACTGATTTCACATCTACATCATGAGACAACCAGACAACAGGAAAGGGAGAGTACAGCAGCCAATGAGTAAGGTCAAAGGTCAAAGGCATGATCAATAAAATTTCCTGCAGCTACAGAATCCAATAAGTTATCACAAGAGATTCTTGCAGCAATAACAATAATAACTGGCAATAACAGATGGTAAAGTTTTCAGTTACACATTTAGGCATGATTAACTCAGGAGAGACTCCTGTGATAAAGAGACATTTGAGGAACATCAAAAACATTGCTACAGTTGACAATAAAGATAACAAATGGGATTGCCTTACCCCATAATGGGAGTAGTCTAGACATCGCTGGAAAGTCCAGTTGTGCAAAAAAAGTTTCGATCTTTAAGAGGAGAACTTTGAAGGCTATAGCTGAACCTGGATCAGACTGCATCAAAAAGAGATAGGACAACTGTGGATCCATGTCATAATGAGAAGAAGCAGAAATCCAAGTTAAGGTCACAATTGCTGTATTGGAAGCAGAACTGACAGCAGTGGATCAGGACTGGGATGAGTTTGAGCAGCCTGTAGAGTGTAGACCAATCAGGATAGCAGATACATGCTGGAGGCTCAAGCATATAATATACATATTTCTAAGAAGGATTTGTAGGACAGCATGTGTCCATGTCTGGTCCAAGCTAACTGTTATACACTAGAAACATTCTAGGTGAAGAGGAGACAAGCTCCGCTTCCAGGGCTTGGATTTTTTTAGCCAACATTTAACATGAATTGCTTTATTCAGGAAATTAGTGGGAAAAAGCAGCTAGCAAAAGGCACAGAATAATCAACCAAGCAAAAAGAATGCAGAATTAAATGACTGATAATACAGCACTAATAATTTAAGATAATAACATTTTGTGTGTTTTTTGTCTTCTCTTTTTTAAATTTAAATATAGTTTAAATGCCTTTACCGCAAAGTAATTTTGTCTTAAATTTAACTCCAATGCTTTTTGGTAAAAATTTGCTCATCCCTATTCATTATACAAGAGCCTTATCAAAAACTAAGAGAAAATGGTTTCCTGGGGGGAATCTTGTCTTTTCAGCCTTTACTGGTACAGGTATGGGATCCATTATCCAGAAACCCATTATCCAGAAAGTTCAGAATTACGGAAAGTCTCCCATAGACTCCATTTTATCCAAATGATCCAAATATTTAAAAATGATTTATTTTTTCTCTGTAATAATAAAACAGTATCTTGTACTTGATCCAAACTAAGATATATTTCATCCTTATTGGAAGCAATGCCAGCCTATTGGGTTTATTTAATGTTTACATTATTTTCTATTAGACTTAAGGTATGGAGATCCAAATTACAGAAATATCTGTTATCCAAAAAACCTCAGGTCCCGAGCATTTTGGATAACAGGTCCCATACCTGTACTGTATTTTGTATACTTATTAATCTACAACTAGAAGTAACACGGGTTTTGCTTAAACTAAAAGTTTAAAATTTATTGACATGTACATTTTTTTCATCCTCTCCTATTCACATTAATATGTACACTGTCGCAGATGGGTACATTTAAACACTGTATAATAAACACATCACATGATTAGAAACTGTCCAAAGGCAACATATTTGTGTTCATGGTTAGTGTTTCATATTTCAGATAAAAGTGGCATTGCTGACATTCTATGGTTTCCTGGCATAACATGTGGAATGACATCTGGCATTCAACATTACATCCTTGCCAACACTCCAGTTAATTTGAGAAGAAAAAATTATATGGAAAACCTAATCACCTTTTAAAAATGTTGTGAAAGAACAAGACAGTTCCTATCTCCTAAATCACTGCCAACCAGAAAATCTAATTTCTGCTGCAATGTACTCCAAGGGGGTTATTTAGCAAAATCTGATTTTTATACTATATCCCCAAAATCGGATTGTACAATTTTTGGTATGTTTATCCAGAATGCACAATTTTTTCAGACTTCAACCTCTCCGATTGACTTATATACAACCTTGGCAGGTCTGAGATTGACGGATTTTCATATTCTGACTTTTTGCAGCATCGAACTTCGATAAATCCCGAAAAATTCGAGTTAAAAAAAACCCCAGAAAAATTCAAGTTTTGCCCCAAAGCACGACCGGACTTTAGTAAATAACCTCCTGAATGTTATCATCCATAAGAATATCTAAAATAAGAGCCAACGCACAGAGGCTCAAGGGGAGCCAAACAAAAAGAACATATAGCGGCAGATTTATCAAGGGTCGAATTTCGAAGTGCAAAAAACTTCAAAATTTGAAGTCGAAGTATTTTTAACATCGCACGATCGTACTATCATACTACGATCGTACTTCGAATCGAACGATTTGACTGATTTAATCGTACGATCGTACGATTTCACTTCAACTTTTAAAAGCGTAGCCAAATGTTGGCTATATGTTCTAGGAGGTCCCCATAAGCTAACATAGCAATTCGGCAGGTTTAAGGTGGCGAAGTGTCGAAGTCTAAGTTTTTTAAAGAGACAGTACCTCGATTTTTGAATGGTCGAATAGTCAAAATATTTTCACTTCCAATCGAAGTATTTTCACTTCAAATCGAAGTCGAATTTAGTCCTATTCGATGGTCGAAGTACCCAAAAAATAGTTTGAAATTCAAAGTTTTTAACTTCGAAAATTCACTGCGTCCCTTAGTAAATCTGCCCCATAGTTGAGTATTGTTTTTATATACCACCACTTGGTGTGTTCCAATTGGGATCTAGACACCACAGGTGTATAGACTGCCTCCAGGTAAAAAAGAAATCACCGTTATGCCCAAGATTTAAAAATGAAATACTCCTAGCATACACTTTATTTATGCTAGGTGGGTACAAACATTAGGGGGCCCATTTACTCAGTTCGAGTGAAGGAATAGAATAAAAAAAACTTCAAATTTCGAATGTTTTTTTTGGCTACTTTGACCATCGAATTGGCTACTTCGACCTTCAACTACGACTTTGAATCGAACGATTCGAGCTAAAAATCGTTCGACTATTCGACCATTCGATAGTCGAAGTACTGTCTCTTTAAAAAAAAACTTCGACCCCCTAGTTCGCCACCTAAAACCTACCGAAGTCAATGTTAGCCTATGGGGAAGATCCCCATAGGCTCTCTAAGTATTTTTTGGTCGAAGAAAAATCGTTCGATCTATGGATTAAAATCCTTCGAATCTAATGATTGGAAGAATTTAATCATTCGATCGAAAGTAAATTTGCCCCTAAATGAAAACTATAACACCAAAATTAATATTTAAGCAACAGATAGTTTATATCAAATGAAGTGGCATATTAAAGAATCTTACCAAACTGGTATATATATTTAAGTAAATATTGCCCTTTTACATCTTTTACACTGTGCCACCATATTATGATATTCTCTGTGCTGCCTCAGAGATCACCTGACCAGAAATACTACAGCTCTAACTGTAACAGGAAGAAGTTCAGAAGCATAAGACAGAACTCTGTCAGTTAATTGGCTCATGACCTAACATGTATGGTTAGTTTGTGTGCACCATGAATCATAGGATCCTAGGGGCAGCCCTTTTTTTAAAATGGTTATTTTTTTAGTTATGATTACCCAATGGCAGATACTACTAAAAAAGTATATTAATATGAAAATGGTTTATTTACATGAAGCAGGGTTTTACATATGAGCTGTGCAATATATTTTTATAGAGACCTTCATTGCTTGAGCGGTATAGTTTTCCTTGAAGTGCCATAAAGTAGCTCTTTCTATTTAAAATGTATGTTGATATTGAAGTGCTGTGTATTGTATGGTTATTATATTACTATGTATCAAGAATGGTCTTCAGCAATAGCATACAGTTTATCATAAGGAAGTATGGGACTTATGTTTAAACTGTACAGTGCAGTTCTAAAAAATAGAAATGTGTAGATTACATTTTGTGACTCCAAATGCTACAAATATTTATATTTGATTTTGCATAAAATCCTTGAGATTGTTCCAAAGTCAGCCAAGATAAAATACATATTGCCATTCCAGCATTATAGTACCTGTAGTTTTTCCCTCTAGCTAATTTAATGAGACCCCCTTCATACCATATTTAATGGCTACCTAGGTTTGGCAGACTTCAAAAAAGAATAGTAGCCCCAGTCATCTTTAAAATATACAGTTGGCAATTGAATTATTCATGAATTATCAATTAAAAATGAGTAACCTGCAGAGGTATGACAAAGCAACAATAAAAAAGCAAAAGAATAGGAAACTTGATAGGCTGAAAGAAAAGTCTCTCAAATACCATTTACCTTGATGATGGAAAATATTATGCTTGTAAGAGCTACAAACAGGCAGCATTTCTCTAATGCAAAAATAAAAGAAACAATTAAGAAAGATGTAAAAAAAAAAGTCAGTTGGCTGTTCGAGTTATTGTTATAGATTATAAAGAATATCTCTATATACTTATCTATACAAATTTTTTGTTACAGCTTATTTGTATTAAGGTAAAAAAAAATGATTTGTACAAAACCTATAAAACCTCCATATGATAGATTAAAATCATAGTGCTTGTCCAAAATCTGGGATTTAGCAAATTGAACTGGTGTTATAGTTCAGCGTTGGAGATAAACTCTAAAAGCCGAAAGCGAATAATTGGATTTAAACTATTTGGCACACTGACAAAGTTCACATTTTAACAGCCAGTAATATATTCCCTAAGTGTGATAAACTTCAAACTGCTGGGAAGCCATCAGGAATTCCCAGTTTTATATTAAATAAAATGTCCCTTAATCCTTGCACCCACGTTTAAGCAGAATTCATAGGGTTGTACATTTATCTGTTTGTTTTTATGTAATAACACCTAGTTGGTTTCTCTACTATATATAAATAAATACATGGCATAAATGCCCATACTGCTTTGGCAAATAGTAATTTATGGCAGACAGGTATTTACAGATGTTGCTGACTAGGCTACAAGCTAGAAGAACACATAAATCAACTAGTCTGATGTTTGGGACCATAGTCGTTTGCATTGGAAACTAAATGCAGCAGATGAGTAATATGTCAAGCTTACTTCCATTTGAAATCAGATGATGTCCATCACCACTATCAGCTCAGAACCGTTAGAAGCCCTTGTACACCAGTCCTAGTAAATGCGTAACAGTCTTATAGTCTGGTCTTATTGGAAAAGACCATTTGTCCGAGGTAGTATCCAGTATATCTACCATACCTGCAGAAATTGCTCAGTACAGTACTGGGAAAACATAGGCACTTGTAAAGCAGCAATGCTTTACAAACAATGCCATGATTTTTTTTTCTAAGTTTAGTGAATTTTTAAAATTGATTTATAAATGAATAACAACTATTATTTTAAATGATTCCTGCTGTTTTTGCATCTGGAACTTTTGAATCTAAATATTGTCCTAACAGCACCACTCCAAGAGGAAGGTCAACCCCACTTTAAAGTAAAAAAACTTTAATAAACCCATCTCCTTCAGAGCTCCATTTTTTATTTTTCTTATCCTTTGTATTTTCTCTTACTGGTTTCTGGCATAAATGAAAAAAGACTTACCACTTTCACCTAGCTCTTCTACGAGAACTATATGGGAAACCAGTGGTCTGAGGGGAGACAGGTATAATCAATGTTCCATGCTCCCTCCTACTACACTCTTTCTTCTCCACTTCCACACTTTCTCCTTTTTTTTTCTGTAATCGTCCTATTGATTGAACTATTATTTATCCTTTGCATGGTTATGTCCTACTTCTTTATAATGCTTTAATATGATTCTGGAACTATTATTGATGTTATATTGTAAATAACACGTATGGACATCTTTTGTAGTTTGCAGGGTTTTATGGTATATTTATGGCTATTTTCGCTTATGAAAATAAGAAAAAAAGGTCTACATTTCAAGAAGTCTTGCTTTCATGTAACGAGTTATTGCATATAATTAATATTCTGTAGAAATGATCAACATTTCAACTGGGATACATGTAATATTATCCATCCTTAAGTAATTGTTATCCACATTTGCAGTATGATATCTTTTTCATTCTTCAAAACATATTCTTTGCCTGCGTTCAGATATTGCACAGTCTTAAGAATGCATTCTTTTATAATGGAAATTGTATCCAAATCTGTATATTAAAAAAAGTCTGTAACAATGAATGATGAAGTCAAGCACAGTTTTTTTTTAATAGAACACATTTTAGAGGAAATTAGGATTAGCAATGCTTCTTTAATACGTTTTTGACTGTTTACTAAGAGATTATGCAAGCACTCATTGTCAAACATAGCATCACAAATAATTATATACTGGTTAAAAGTGTGTGATAATAATCAGTTGCACAAATGAACTAATTTTCTGTTGTTTATTACCTTTACAAGTACTATACAAATAATAATGACACAAAATAAGAAAGAGAGACTTTCTTGCCATGATTTACCATGAAAATGATGCCCATAAACTCCAATGGGTGAAAAAAACTGGCGCACGTAAAAAAAAAAAAAAAGTTGTTGTGTCGCCTTGCGCATCAAAAAAAAAAACTTGTCCATAGACTTCAATGCATTTCGGCAAATTTTCGGAGAAGAGAAATGGGTCAGATTCGCCCATTACTATTTATAAGGGGGATCAAAATACATATATGAGAAAAAATCTTAGACTGGCAAGTTGATTCATGAACAACTTCCTGATAATGGAAAAGGCAGCATCAATTTCCTCTTCAGGGAACCATGGAGGATGAGTATGGAACTCAAGCAAATTATAGTTTATCCAATAACACTACAATGTGTATCTAAGTAGTGTGCTGTGCAAAGGAGATTTTAGATAAGTCAATTATTAACATTTCTTAACACTTTAGCTTATGGACAGATTCTTGTTGTTGGGTTTAGATTCTTCCTTAAGTGATGATACCCTTGCTATTCACCGATCTTGTTAGTACAGTTCTCTTGCGGTGTGTTTCATATCTAATATAGTATATGTTAAATGCTTAGATCATTGGCACGGTTCATATTGAAGAGGGAATTGTTGCTGAGGTGATGGTAGAATAGATGCCTGATATTCCTCCTATTTGAATTGTCTTATGATAATCCTCCTTTTTGTGTTGTTTTATTACATGTGTAAGCTGGCCAAATCTTCCAAAACCTCTAATTACTCACACACGATTGATTGATTACTAATTGTATTTATGGTACCTTTCAATCTGTATTTTTTTCCGGCAAAGACAGAGTTGCTCCATTTCCAAGTAAAAGGTTCTGACTAGCAAAATTTAAAAAAAAAATTGCCTTGAGATTGCCAAGAAACTTAAATACAGTGTCAAAGTATTTGACAGAAATAGTTACAGCATTTGTTTCCAGATTGATGTACAAGCCTTCTTTTGTGACCTGGTCATGGCTTCCCTTCCATAATAATATTTTATAAAAATATTGTCTTACTAATCAGAAGTCAGTAGTTCCAAGAAGTCTAAGGCCTTAATACATTCTTAACTGTCCTTGAAGCTTGGTGCACAGTCCACTGCTTTAGGCCCCAAGAGAGAGGCCAGACAAATGTTTGGGAACCACAGCGCATTTTGGCTACAATGGTACTTTTGAGGGAAACTACCCCAATATGTTGTTAAAAAGCATTAACCTCCTTGTTATTTAACACAATGCAAGTTCCTCAATCAATATATTCCCCATACAACAATTACCCTTACAACATTATTACCCACAGAGAACATTAACTAATGTTGTTTCTTTGGCAATAGCAAGAAGTGCAGAAGAATTGTGGAATGTAACAGGTGCCAGAAGTTGGTCAACTCCATGTAACACAGATGTGCAGCAGTTCTCAGAAACACTGGTTATACAACTAAATATTAGTTTAGTGATTCAATTGAAAGCAAAATCTTGAAACATTTTTTTGTTTATACAGTGAATCTTTGAGTTTGTAAAGAAGAATGCAGGCACTACTATTTTTTTGGAACAACCTAATACAGTATTTCCTTTCCTTCAATTTCTGTGAAGGAATAACACAATTTTCTTCATGTTTTAATTGGAATTTAGAATGTGCAGCATTCCCAATGCATTTGAGTGTATGGAAATAAAAGCTTTTATAAGGATTTTGAGCTTTATTTACTTTTTTAAACACATTCTGAACACAACTATATACAGTAGATAGATAGAGATATTTATTTATACTCTTTTTGCTTTTGTTTTCGCTGCAGTTGTTCATGTCCTGTAGCAGAGCGTGAAACTAACCAGTATCATATTAAAAAGCCAAATGTAATGCAGTGTGCTGTATAAACAAAATAAAACAAAAGGTTAATTTGTGTAATATTACCTGTTTTTGCATGCATTGACTAAAATCCATTAGAATATATATAATTTTAAGACACATAGATGATTACTAGTGTTCTCTAGAGATCTGATAAAAATACACTAATTTAGAAAACTGTGGAGGAGTCAAATGCTTCTGCTTCTTAAGCATCTATTGTAATTTTTACCTCATACAAGTCACTGTATGAGGTAAAAATTACAGTAGATGCTTAAGAAGCAGAAGCATTTGCAATAAAATAATGCATGTTTCGAAAGAAAAGACAGCATTAGAACATGTATTCAGTAGAACAGAGAGTCACCTCTGTTCTACTGAATACATGTTCTAATGCTGTCTTTTCTTTCGAAACATGCATTATTTTATTGCAGGAATATGGTAAAAATAACAGATAAGCTTTGACCCAAATATGGCATACACTACTCTCAGACATTCTACCTTATAGCATGCAGACAAATATTGTTATGGTTTTATCTGTTTCGATCTTGAACCATTTATTAGAGCTCCAAAGAACCCTGATATTAAGCTGCTCTTTGAGTCTTATCTAGGCATAATGTGCTGTTCATTTGAAAGGCTGGCACTGTGAAGAAGATGCAGAGGGTGTAATCACAGCCATTATAGAGAGCCATCACTGCAGCCAAACCTACACTTTCCACAGTCAGCACAAGGCACAGTGATGAAAAGCAAGTGTTAGAAACCAGCACTAGTGCTAAGTGTGTAATAAATGTCAGAGGAGGGGAAAAAAACTTGACTGCCTACTAAAAAGATTTGAAATTCAGTTAGAGAAAAGATGTGTTACAGTGTTTTCATCTGAACTAAATATGTTTGGAAAGAAGTAACCACTGTCTTTTGAAACAAATACACAGACATAAAAAGAATGTTTTTTTTTTACCAACAGAAAGTACTGGAGCAACAAAAATAGCTTGTCTTTTAATGCCAGCCATTTTTAACATAGGACAAGGGCATCCCACGTCAAAGGGGCCCCTCAAATGTCTTATTAGAAGGTCTATATTGTAATATAGTTACATAGTTAAATTGAAAAAATACCAAAGTCCAACAAGTTCAACCCGTCCAAATGAAATCCAGCATCCATACATACAAACACACTCACACTGACCCCTCCATACACTCACATATACTATATATACTCATGTCTATACTAACTGTAGATTTTAGTATCACAATAGCTTTTGATATGATGCTTGTCCAAGAAATCATCCAAGCCACTCTTAAAAGCATTAACAGAATCAGCCGTCATAAAATCATCCAGCAGTGCATTCCACAACCTCACTGCCCTCACTGTGAAGAACCCCCTACTGCTGCCTCAAATGAAAGTTCTTTTACTCTAGTCTAAAGGGGTGGCCTCTGGTGCGGAGATCCTCTTTATGGGTAAAAAGTTCCCCTGCTATTTGTTTATTTGTCCTCTAATGTACTTGTAAAGTGTAATCATGTCCCTTCTCAAGTTTTTTTTTTCTAGAGAAAACAACCTCAACCTTGACAGTCTTCCCTCATACCTTAATAGGTATATTTATTAAAAAGTAAAGTTATAGATCGCCACAGTCCTCTAAAATGAAAATCCACCACTCTCCATTAATTTCTATGGGATTTTGAAAGGTGTATTTATCAAAGGATGAACTTTCACCCAATGATAAATACTCTTTTAAAAATCCAATAGAAATGAATTGAGAGCTGTGGAATTTCACTCTAGTGGCGGAACTTCACTCTTTGATAAATTTACCCCGTATACTGTACATTGTTGCAGAACATTGAACTGTACTCCTATCCTAGTGTGACTGCCAAGGTTACCACTGCAAAGATAAGAAGAATATCTCCAGGTCTGCCATCTACCAAGTACCTGTGTTTGAGTAAATGGAAAGTATTATTTTAGATGAGCTCTCTTTTCATGTTCTTCTTGGAAGTTTATGTGGGATTTAGCTGTTAAGACATCCTTTGATGAATGGAGAGTGTGGAATTTCACTCTAAAGGACTGAGGTAATTTCTAACTTTTCTCTTTGATAAATATACCCCTACCCTACATAGACCCCCCTCCATCCCCCCTCCATCCTCCCCCCAGCCTAGCTGTTACCCCAGATAAATGCCCCTAAGTTTTACTTACCTCTCGGTGCAGATTCTGTCCAGCAGAGTTCAGAGCAGCCATCTTCTTCTATTCTGTAATCTTTGGAATGAGACCGGAGTAGCGGCGCATGAGCAGTGGAGCAATTTTCTCTTTGCATGCTCCGAAACCCACAAAAATTGCCAATGCTCCGGTCTCATTCCGAAGATTACCGAATCGGCTGAAGATGGCACCCGTGAACTCTGCAGGACAGAATCAGCACGGAGGGGTAAGAAAAGACTTAGGGGCATTTTTTAACTTTACAGTTTAGTTCTCCTTTAAGGACTGGAGCCCAAAACTGCCTGCATGTGAGGACTTACCAGGTACCTATAAAGAGGCAAAATTATGTTTTCATCACTTGAGTTAATGCCCTTTTCTATGCAAGACAGAACTTTATTTACTTTAGTGGCCACAGAATGACACTGCCCAGAATTAGACAACTTTTTTCTCGGTTAATGAAACTCCCATCACACTGCCATTTAGTGTATAAGTTGCATTTTTATTTTTTGCCAAAGTGCATAGCCTTGCAATTGTTGTTGAAATATAATAACATCAACAACTGAAGGCTTGAGGGATGATGTGAGTTATGTGGATTTTCCTGATTTATGAATACCCTGCACATCTTTCCTGATTTATAATTCCGTACCATCCGTATTGCCAGGGCATATAGGAAACAGTTGCTGACAAAAGAACTTGAGTCTTGAGGCATAAGTGGACATGTCCAGGTTTAAAATATTTTATGTGGAGTGCACTTGGCTGGAGCCCTGTAAACAGTAGGGAAATGCATTGGCACTGTGGTGTACACAGCAAGGCCACCAGTCCACTTCTCTCATAGATCTTAATGCACTCAGGTTTTAAGCTAACTGGAACAGTGATCATATAGTGGTAACAAGATTTACATAAAGCAAAGTATACAAAAAGGGATGTAGCTGCAAGACAGCAAAGAACACACTGCCACAATCATGTACACAGCAAAGCCACCAGCCCACCTACATTACATCAGGCAGTATATCCTCAGAACACATTACAGGATTTTAAAAACCTAGTAGCATACAGTATAAGGCAAAATACATGAAACATCAATAAAAAACAATCTCCTTGCACTGCGATTAGACAATCCTAATCAGATAACTGACTGCTGCTGCTCAGACTGTGCAGATCCATTATGCAGCAGCCATCTTGGGATGTACCATGTGCCCAACAGGGCTTCACTATAAATGTAATATTTATTTAATATAGTCTATTGGGGGAATGTAATATGTTTCGTTATTGAACAAAAACATTTGCAAACACCTTTGTGAATGTAAGCGACCGATATTTTTATTGTTTATGTCCTTTATGATCTGAGACCTCAATGACTTCCTCCCAAACTTTGTAAACAAATGGCTTTTGCAAACGTGTGTAACACAGTGAATTTCTGCATATGAATCTTCACCAAATATTTCTGGTTTGGTAAAGGTTAAAAGAATAATAAGAAGGAAAACCTTTGGGCTGTACCAACACGCTTACCAGAATTTGCAATGGAAAGTTGTTAATGCAACTGTTTATTAGGACCAAAACACGTGTAGGACTGTAAGGTTTTCCTATACCCCTGGGAATGAATTAGCCAGCTAGACTGGGTCCTTTTTCCCATAGGGGAGGAGGTTATAAAAAAGGGATGTTGCCATGTGTTCCCTCTCTTTCAGTACACCCATTTGCTGGAGGAGGTGGTGTGTAGCTGGGAGGGCCTGAGGTGTAGGTAGGCCTCAGTATAGGAGCAAACCAGTGTCAGGTCAGAAAATGTAATAGGTCACTATAGGAGTGACAGATAAGTTCAGGAAAGTTAGTGAGCAGCTAACTGAGTTTGCACTGCAGATGAACTGATGTTTATAGTGAAGCCCTGCAGGGCATATGGTACATCCCAAGATGGCTACTGCATGAGAAATCTGCCCAGTCTGAGCAGCACCCTGTTACTTGATTATGAGTTTCTCATCACAATGCAAGGAGATTGATTGTTACCTACTAATGTTTAATGTAGTTTGTGTTATACTGTATCATACCTCCCAACTGCCCTGTTTTCTGTGGGACAGTCACGATTTTGACAGCTCTGCCTACAGTCCCGGGTTTCTTGATGCTGATGGCTAACTCAAACAGTTGGCAAGGGATATGTCTATACTATGGTTTTATAAACTAAAAAATGGTTTATGCTCATGTACCAGATAAAGTAAGCACTAGGGTATGCTGAATGCAATAAGATAATTATTTGCTATTCTTGTTGCTTAAAGCTTACAGCTACTAAAACATTAGAAAATAATATTTGCCAACTTCAATATCTAACTCAAAGGTTTACACAATTTAAACAAGAAACAGGCCATTTCCCACACCATTTACTCAACCCATTAAAGACTAATTTAAATGCTATAAAATATGGCATTAAAAATGCACAGGCAATTAGCTTTTATATGTGTATGATTGCCGAATGTGCTTTGCAGAAGCTAGGCTGATCACAATAAACTATTTAAAGACATTCATTTAAAATAAACAAAGCTAATTATTATAAAAAATAGCCCGTCAGAACGAAACCAAGTTTTACAACCAATGAATAGGCCACGATTACACTTTCCAACAAGATTATGATCTACAATTATATAATTCAAACAAAGTAATTTAACTGTACAATGATAAATGTTTTTTCCCAATGAAAAAAAAAATTCACAGTATCACTGATCAAAATTCTCATCACAATCAATTAATCGCAGCCTTGTTTTAAGAAACAATGTGGGGAAGGTTAGAATAATGCAGAAATTAATTATCTTAATTTTCCAAACCATGCTCTAAATAGGAGAGCCATCAGATCTTATGTGGAGAATATCTATTCTACCCAAAAGTCAGGACCCAAGCAAAGGAAATGGGTTTAGCTTCAGTAAATGCAATTTAAAAATCCATTATTTTCAATTGTGACTACATTATTTTGCAAAAAGATAAAGTATTTTCTTATAATTTGCAGAAATACTGAAAGTGACATATTTCTTCAATTAAGTGCCTTGTCTCTACATACAGGTACATTTGAACCATAAAGTGAAACATGCAATTTGAATTTAATAATAGATATTTGATAATTTGAATTAAATTTTTTGTCACACATCCTGTACATATGCTGAATTTAAATATTTACTCAAGTAACAATTAAGTTAAGATGGTATTGTGAACACATAGCGTCAACTTAAAATATGTAATATATATGGTGATCATATGACAGTTATACAACCAAAGATTGGCCCGGATTCAGTGTGATGTGAAAACATCTCTCCTTATTCAATGCCGATTTACTCATAGACATTTACTGATTTTCAGTGAGACAGAGCATGAAGTTTTTATCTTTGGATTGAAATTGGCCCATGTGACATATATTAGCATAAGGGAAAAACAAAATAAATCTGTAGTATCAAAGGATGTCTTAACAGCTAAATCCCACATAAACTTCCAAGAAGAACATGAAAGTAGAGCTCATCTAAAATATTACTTTCCATTTACTCAAACATAGGTACTTGGTAGATGGTAGACCTGGAGATATTCTTCTTATCTTTGCAGTGGTAACCTTGGCAGTCCCACTAGGATAGCATTACAGTTCAATGTTCTGCAACAATGTACAGTATATGGGGTAAATTTATCAAAGAGTGAAGTTCTGCCACTAGAGTGAAATTCCGCAGCTCTCAATTCATTTCTATGGGATTTTGAAAGGCGTATTTATCAATGGGTGAAAGCGAAAGTTCACCCTTTGATGAATACGCCTTTAAAAATCCCATAGAAATGAATGGGGAGTGGTGGCATTTCACTCTAGTGGAGGAATTTCACTATTAACTTCACTCTTTGATCTATGTGTTTTAAAGTGATTATCGAAAAATAATAGACATATTGAAGAAGTACCAGTAGAAAACACTATGTTTTACAATCCTACTATATATAAAGGTATATGATACACTATTAACCATTAATGCTGTCATTGATGCTGATCACTAGAAGTTAAGCCATCCAAACACAAATGCAGATGAAAAACTAACAAACAGATACGAATTTATGTCCATATTTGACCACAGCATTTGAAGTGTGACCAGTGCAACTTATTCTATTAATGTTTACAAGAGTGGCTTGGATAACTTCTTAATCAAACATATTCATCGCTATTCTGATCGTAAGATATACAGTTTTTTTAGTACAGATATATATATATATATATATATACCTATATATATATATATATATATATATATATATATATATATATATATATATATATATATATATATATATATATATATATATATATATATATAATGCTGTTGGCGTCCGCACACGCTATACTTCGATATTCAACTTCGATATTCAACTTCCGGGTGCTGTGTCAGTGTTGTATCATAGAAGAAAGGCTGTAGCGGCACGCACTCCGGTTCAATAAAATTCAACTTTTATTTATCTTATGTGATACATTATAAAAGCATCAACGTTTTGGTCCATGGTCTGGTACCTTTGTCAAGATGCATTAACTCATTTAAAAACAAGCAATGAAAGTGGCAATTATAAAGGTTTAACAAAGGGGGATAAACTAAAAAAGGTCAACGACGACTATACTAACCACAGAGTGTACCGTTGGCTCAGTGGTGAAAAATCACCACCATATCGATCTTACACAAGGAAATGGAGAGAACGCCGCCCACGCCCGAAGACACTTCAAACTGTGGACACCAGCTCAGGAGATTCGGACCCGGATGAGAATGCTGGACCTGGCGATACACAACAAGAGAATGCAGCAGATAGACCGGAGGGCACGCATGGTGATTTTTTAGACAGAGGTCCGACCAACACCAGACCACCTTTACCCCCATCAGGAGGCCGAGGAAAAAATACCCCACTCGGAGGGGTAAGAAGGGGAAGATCACGGAAACAATGAACACCCCTGTATTCAACTTATCGGCCCACTCTTTGACTGAAGCAGAATCTGCAGTCCTACGTAAAGGTTTGACTTTTGTTCCCACTACCAGATTTGATAGATTCAAATGGGATGTTGACTTTTTTCGTTTTATTCGCAAATTAAACTTAAGGGAACATTTTGGCATAACCAATGTAGATAACCAGGGGTTTGATGATCAATTGAAACTTAAAAGTAACTTTTGTCCCCCTACACAAAATGTAGCCATTAAACTGTTTAAAAAAGCGATAGACAAGGAGGTTGATACATTGTGTACCAAACAGAATAGATTCCATAAGAATTTATCTAAAGGTGAATTGGAAGCAATTGACACATTACGTAATGACAAATCTTTGGTAATACGCCCTGCTGACAAGGGGGGAGGCATAGTCTTGCTTAATTATAGTGACTATCGAATGGAAATATTGACACAATTGACAGATGTTTCGATATCATCCAATTTGCCCTATTATGCATTCTCTCCCAAAAATTCATAAGAGCTTGACGGCCCCCCCCCTGGGCGCCCTATTGTGTCAGCCAGAGATGGTTTATTACACCCACTGGGCATATTTATTGATTGAATTTTGCAACCAATAGTCTGTTCAACTACTTCGTACCTACGTGATACCCCACATTTCATTCAATGCTTACGTGAATGCAATTGGCAAGATGATACTCCTAAATTGCTCGCCACTATTGATGTAGTTAGTCTGTACACCAGCATTCCACATCAGGACGGGTTAAATGCTGTTGAAAAATCCCTTATTGAGAATGCTAATTACAAAGGGCCACCCATCCGCTTTGTTATTGAGCTATTACAGATGTGTCTTACATTTAACTATTTCAGATTCGAGAATAGCTATTACCAACAGGTGTCAGGGACCGCGATGGGGGCGCCATTGGCGCCCTCATACGCTAATCTTTACATGTATCAGCTAGAGAAGGAACACATCTTACTGAAGTACAGTCATAAGATCATACAAATAAATATAAACGATTTATCGATGATATTGTGCTCATTTGGAAAGGTGATCAGATGAGCTTTTTGCAGATGATTGATGAAATCAATACTATTTCAGAAACTATCAAGTTCACTGCCAACTGTGGCACAGAACTTGAATTTTTAGATTTACATCTACACTTACTAGACACCAGTGTCGAATATTCCTTGTTTCGTAAAACTACTGACCGAAATACTTTGCTTCATTCCACAAGTTGTCACGCACCAGCATTGAAGCGCTCCTTACCTGTGTCACAATTTTGTCGTGTATTAAGGAATAATTCTAACCAAATCACATGTGAGAAACAATTGACACAGATGAGGGAGCGATTCATTAGCCGTGGCTATGACATTAAATTACTTGATGTGGCACTACAGAAAGCGAGACTTAAAATTTCTGAACAAAAATCAGATGATCATATTCCAAAAACAAGTCCGCTTATAATGTCTACTTGTTTCACTAACATGTCCTCCTCGCTTAATCAAGTATTCAGAACCAACTGGCACATAATTAAAGCAGACGACACGTTGGGTCGTCTTTGCCCTGATCCACCTATGATGGGTTTCCGACGTGGACGAAGCCTCCGTGATCTTTTAGTATCCAGTGACCCTGTTCACTGCTATAGTGAGAGCCCAACGGCGACTACTTGGCTTTCTTCCAACAAACCAGGGTGTTTCAAGTGCCCATCCTGTTTGTCGTGTAGATCTATGACACCGGGCACGAGTTTTGCACACCCCTTAACTGGCCATAGATACAAGATTCGCCATCATATAACATGCACTACAACGCATGTGATTTATCTTATCACCTGCCCATGCGGGCTTTCATATGTGGGCAAAACGGATTTAATGTTGCGACTTCGCATTGACGCTCACAGATCAGCAATCAACACGGCCTTTAGAGATCAAAAAAACACTAAACCGGTGACTTTTTAGAGATGGGCCATAGGGTCCCAACATTAAAATTTATCGCGATTGACCACATTCCTATGCCCAGAAGGGGTGGAGATAGATCTCGTCTTCTCCTACAACGCGAAACCTTCTGGATAAAAACATTAGATACCCTCTCTCCTAAAGGTCTGAATGAGTATTGCACATATAGCTGCTTTTTGGCTAAAAGATAACTTGTTTTTATTCTAATTACAATATTTTCTGTTCATCTTATTCAGTATTGTTCTGAGTTTAGTTTTGTCTCTTTTTGTTTAATTAGCCCCTATTAACATAATTGAGTGTGGTGTCAGCAACAAGGCGGGATTTGTTAAACCTTTATAATTGCCACTTTCATTGCTTGTTTTTAAATGAGTTAATGCATCTTGACAAAGGTCCCAGACCATGGACCGAAACGTTGATGCTTTTATAATGTATCACATAAGATAAATAAAAGTTGAATTTTATTGAACCGGAGTGCGTGCCGCTACAGCCTTTCTTATATATATAAAAGAAACAAGGGAAAGTTGTGCTCACCACTATTTTTTTTAAAAAAACCATTAGGCGGGGGTGCAATGAGGCTGTGACCACAAAATACATATAGACAAATACAAGAGTCCTCTGCACTCAAACCATTATCGATATATTTAAGACAGAGACATTTTGTGCATACTGCTACTGAAAAATGCCTTACCCTTTAAACAAAACAGGGATTGTTTGTCCATATATTGCAATATATTTAAGCTGGCCAACCATGTCAAAGTCATCCCATATCTGGCCAGTCCTATGCTCAATTTTATCTGATTCATTAAGAATTCAATTGCTTCATTATACATTTTACAAAGGGACTAAGTTTTACCTGCAACTTACTAGCTGCTTTCAAAGTAAAACTCCCATACTTGGCTGCCCTTTTATTAGACACCAGTGGGATCACCTGACTATAGCTGGGAAGGGTGGGAGCTACAACATGGAGCTGGTCACTGCTCCTGTATAAACTATAACAAACAAGGGAAAGAATCAGATAAAATTGAGCATAGGACTGGGCAGATATGGGATGACTTTGACGTATTGAACAGTATCATCCACAATAGAGTGTACAAACAGAGCAAACAGGATCATACAGCAACAGTGGATAGGTATATACTCACTGCACCTTTGGTCAGTATCAGTCCCCACAGGGATAGGAACATGTACACAGCAGCCACTCAGGGTACACCTGTCTTTCAGCCTTTTCCCTAAGTGGAACCTGAGGGGAACCTCACATCCCTAGGTCTGTACACTTAGTCCCTACTTCTGGACAATTTGTATGCGGGATCATAATCCCACTCACAATCCTCTGAGGAGCCTCAAGCTGCTCAGCTAAATAGTCTGTCTATCTGTCACTCCTAGAGTGACCTCTTATAGTGAGAAACCTATACTTTCTAGCCCTGACCTGTCTAGGTTCCACTGGAGCTCTGCCTGCCTGCTCAGGCCAGAGCTAGCACAAAATGGATCCTGAGCACATGGCTGCTCAGGACTTTATACTTTAGCACCGTGCCATCTATTGGTCACTGTGTGAACACCAAGGGGCATAGCTTTAAGCAGGAATAGGAACAGGTCCCCCACCTAACTGTATTTTAGGACCCAGTTAGGCGTCTATAATACTAGGGGACTGCCTGCTAAATAAAACTGGGAGACTAATTTACCAGTCCCTTACATTGTATACTAATTTCTCACAAATATGGCTAAATAAGTAACATAGCTGCTACTGAATGAATCACCAAGTTTACATAAAAATATGTGTTTCTAAATGCAATTCCTTCTATAAACTTAAAGGGATACTGTCATGGGAAAAAAATGTTTTTTCAAAATGAATCAGTTAATAGTGCTGCTCCAGCAGAATTCTGCACTGAAATCCGTTTCTCAAAAGAGCAAAAAGATTTTTTTATATTCAATTTTGAAATCTGATATGGGGCTAGACATATTGTCAATTTCCGAGCTGCCCCAAGTCATGTGACTAGTGCTCTGATAAACTTCAATCACTCTTTACTGCTGGAGTGATATCACCCCCCTCCCTTTTCCCCCCAGCAGCCAAACAAAAGAACAATGGGAAGGTAACCAGATAACAGCTCCCTAACACAAGATTAACAGCTGCCTGGTAGATCTAAGAACAACACTCAATAGTAAAAACCCATGTCTCACTGAGACACATTCAGTTACATTGAGAAGGAAAAACAGCAGCCTGCCAGAAAGCATTTCTCTCTTAAAGTGCAGGCAAAAGTCACATGACCAGGGGCAGCTGGGAAATTGACAAAATGTCTAGCCCCATGTCAGATTTCAAAATTGAATATAAAGAAATATCTTTGCTCTTTTGAGAAATGGTTTTTAGTGCAGAATTCTGCTGGAGTAGCACTATTAACTGATGCGTTTTGAAAAAAACATGTTTTCCGATGACAGGATCCCTTTAAGTATTACAACAGAAACATGTTACACTTATAAATGAACATTTTTTATAACCTATGAAATCAAATTTTTCGTATTCACATATGTTTGGCAGACATAAAGTGGTTGTTGCTCCAGTCAGTAACTGGGTAATTAAAATCCCCCATTATCATTACTTTCCCCAAGCTAGCAGCCTTAGCCTCCTCCTCTTCACTAACATTAGGGGGTCTATAGCATATTCCTATAATTCATTTGCTGGATTTTTACAATTAGTGAAGAGCTCCCTCATTTTCTAACATAACCCCCTCCTTTATATAAGCTTTTATCCCTGCCTAAAAAACAGACATGCCCCTCCTCCTTTTCTATTGCCTCTGTCCCTCTGAAACAAAGTATAGCCACTGACATTAACTGCCCAGTCATGCAACTCATTCAGCCATGTTTCGCAACACCGATCATATTATATTTTTCATCCAGTTTCAGCAACTCCAGCTCTCCCATTTTACCAGTCAGACGTCTTGCATTTAAAAACATACATTTAATACTAGTGCCAGCTTAAGAACAATAGTGTGTATTTGCAAATTTTGCCACAAAACTGCACCAGACTAAAATGTTTGCTCATCTTCTTTACTGCTCTGTAGAATACCATTGTATTCTACACATATTGGGGGAAATGTAATCGAAGTTGTAACTAAAAAAAAATATGCACAAAAAAGTTTTACATTTTGCAATGAAATATTTCTCATTCAACTGTTATAGCATTGCGAATTTTAATTGCTGATTGCTCAATTTTAAAACATGCTTGGATTTTTGATCCTTGCAGAAAACATACCTTTTTAGTGAGATTTATTATATACACTGCGCACTGATGCAACATTTGCAATCCTTCTTCCACTATCGGAAGTGGCTGCTAAACATTTTCTGGGTTTGCAAAAGCTATATTAAATTTGTGCTAAGGAAAATTTTTTGTGAAAAGGCATCTATTGTCCTGATGTTGACTCATTATATTTCCCCAATTATAATTTCCCAGTTATCTGCTATGTAAACTTTAAGGGCAATGTCACACAAGCAGATTTGTTTGCACTACAAAGTGCAACAAGTCTCTTGAAAATGCCTTGCTTTTCACTAACATTCGGATTGTGCATGTGAAACTTATTGTTTGTGCTGATCTGGCCTAAAGTGGGAAATGCCTTCTTCTGCATTTCCCTGCAAGTAATCCGTGGCAAATAATGTTTCACTCTAAAACAAATAATTCCAGTGCAGAAAATAATTATCTGAATCCATTTCCCCTGCATCGGGGAGTAAGGATTCGGATGGGTATTTGTACACAGGGCTACTTTTGAGCTGTACTGTCCAATGTGACCCATAGGCAATGAATGGATTTTTCTGCTCAACTGTCAGAATTACAGAATATGACAATTAGGAATGTGTCCAATGAGTTTTTAAAGCATATTGTTCGTTGAGAATATGCATGAAATTTCAGAGCAGTAAAACAGCATCTTGTACTACCAAATCATGCGAGTCATTAAAGGGCTATTGTCAAATCTGAAGGGCTCACTATAACATATAACAAACCTCAGAGATGAGATGCAACTGTGTTAGAGGGTTCCTCAAATACAAAGTTACATATGGAGTTTAATAAATTAGGAGTGGGGGCAGGGTAAAAGTACAAATACTCCTGTAGTGATGTCTAAACAGTTCCTATCAAGCAGTCTCCTTATACATATCTAAAGAATTTTCCACTAGAGAGCTAGCCTTCCAGCCCTCACACCAAAATGCACCACATAATAGAGGTATGGCTATATCCATGTACTGTATTAGGCAGCCAGCATTTGAGTGTGGGACTTTTAAAAAGGCTATGTTATCATATCATATCTCTATCATATTAGAAGCCATTCGCTTTTCCATAAGTATGAAGGACACATGCTTTAAATACAATAAGGGGCACATTTACTTAGCTCGAGTGAATGAATATAATAAAAAATACTTCGAATTTCAAACTTTTTTTTGGCTACTTCGACCATCGAATTGGCTACTTCGACCATCGACTACGACTTAGACTTTGAATCGAACGATTTAAACTCGATATTCGACCATTAGTAAATGTGCCCCTTACTGTGTATAACATAACAAATAAAAAAACAAACAAATACAAAAAGTATTCTAGAAATGATACCTTTATTGGCTAACAATAAAAATACATGGCAAGGCCACCAAGGCCATTTTTTCAGGCAAAATACAAATGAAAACTAGAAAGGCACAGCATATATACTGATAGATCAGTGAAAGGTATTCATGGGCAATAAATTAGGAAGTTACAGATAGATAGAGATCAAATATAGAGATAATACAATGAATTAGGGTGGGTTGTAAATAGTCCAGGAGTCTGGATTCAGTCAGGTCACATGAAACCTGACCCTAAATTAAGGCCCTGCCTTAATGTGTTAAATAATTATTAATGTGTTAAATAATTGTTAAGGCCCTGTCTTAATATGTTAAATAAGTTGTTATTTTTGCTCCTGGGTAACACAGTACCACAGTTTTTGTTTTGTGTGTATAACATGAATGTTGATTTATAAGCATAATGCAAATAGTCCTATAAAATGTTTATATTTTGCAAATTTGACTAGAAATCTTTGAGAAAGTTGCCATGGTAAGTTCATTTTATATAATTAGCATTTGAAATGAGAGAGAATTCTAGACTGTGCTGAATACCTGAGCCTATTCACCTCTTCAGATGCTTTTAAACTACACCTGCACATATTTCCATAGCAACTGCTTTGTTATTGTATTGGCCTTGATCTTTAAGGATCTTTATTCCCTCATTCTTTTTCCTATGGAATTAAAATGTGAATATTTATCAACTCAAGCTGTATTTCAATAGACTGCTTAGCCATAAACATAGTTAGATGTATTGATATTGTACATCCAATTCCAAAAAGAGGGATTGCTGTATTCCTCAAATAGAGGATTTTTTTGGGGAAGAAAACAGAAAAAAGAAAACTATAATGCAGCGTTCTTTCATTTAGGTGCACTCCTTCAGTGCCTGAAAAGCATTTTTAAATTAACGTGATCGATTATCATTATCATCCGACTTCCACAAGGGGAGCGAGAAGCACGTGACGCTGTGAGAGGAAAGCCGAGTTGTTAGGGGCCGTCCCATCCCATGTGACCGAGACCCCTTACCTCCCGCCCATCGGAGCTTACCCAGACCTCACATGTGAGAGATTCACCTCGTTCCTGTTTTCCACTGAGAGTTTCCGGAGCTCGTTCCTACAGGAAAAAAGAATACCTCTATTTGAGGAATACAGCAATCCCTCTTTTTGGAATTGGAAGTTGAAGGTGGAAGAGAACTTAATGGTTTGTTTGGACTGGGGTAAGCAGATAAAAATAAGTTCACCCCAAGAAGCCTTATATTTTGTAATATACACATTCTAATAAAATCCAAAATGGATAAATATATCTTTCTACTCCAGAGTACCAAACCACGAAGCTTTCTTAAAGTTGTCAACTTTTAAGAAATGTCCAATATAACTTCAAATCTTCCAATTTGCAGCATCTTATCTCCCATATATCATTAGTTACCAAGATAAAATATCCTAAATATGAAAGCCAGAGGTTAACTGAATGGTTTTAAGCCCAATGTATTTGAGTTTACCTAAGTATGGCATGTAGCGGCCCCAAAATTAAAATACCCCCATATGATCATTTCTGTCATTTCAGCTACTACAAAATCAACACATTTATGACATTTTATGTGGGGTAAAGCTACACAAAAAGTAAGTTCACCCCAGAAAACCCACATATTTAAAAGTTGGTAATTTTGATGACATTTCTGTCATCAAATCAACTCAAAGGACTCACTCCTTTGCCTAGTATTCCATGACAATTAGATGTTAGAGCCTTTGCCTGCCAAGCATACTATATGTGCTTGATAGGGAAAAAATGTATAAACAAAAATTGTAGATATTACCTCAAGGTTTCACGACCTTTAAAAAGGAGAGTGTGTTCCACCATGTATAAAAAAAGCATGATAATTTCTTTATGTATGGTTTTTCAATAAAAAAACAAATATGTGCTAGAATCAATTCATTATAAGCGTGAGTGTAAACAAAAAACAAAACCAATTAGTAATGACATTAAAAATACTTGCTATGAGCAATGAAAACATTTTGCATGGCTGTGTTAAAATATAGTCATATAGTTATTTTCTTTTAAATGTATTTCCTATATCTGAATACCCACACACTCCCCTCTATACTTTCATATGTGAGAGCATTACTGTGAACTGCTTTTCTTGCTAAGACAAAAGATGCAACCAGTACATATCAAAGCAGATCAGACAGTGTAGATGTTCTCCATTTGGCATCTTTTTGCATTTACATTAATGTTTTGCATTTGTTTGAGGCATCCATCTGCTTTTGAACAATAAGCTCTAATTTTAAACCTGTTCAGTGCTCATTTAACCCAGAAACATCTTTTGTAGCCCATGCATCTGGGATTTAGTGTGAGGAGGACAAGATGAAAACAAAATAGTTTAAACCAGCAGCTGCATCAAATAAATAAATAAGTAGGAACACCAATAAAAATTATAGACATACAGATAGACTGCAAATAAAAAAATACTGTACTGTTGAGACCTACGTAAGTATACTGACTGTTATATTCAACAACCTTGTATACAATACCATAATACATCAGATTTATTACCATTCTGCCCTTTAAGAGTAGACATTTTTCTTTTAAATTCCACCCTTTTCAAATGCCCAGGAATATATGACAACTTGGACATATTTCAAAAGATCATAATAACATACTATCTCATACTATCAATCATAAAACATAACTACACATTTACCTTTGTAGGGAAGAGATTAAAAATGTTTCTATTCTATTATCAGCTCACCTGGAGCAGACTCAGCTCATGCACATGGAATTTGTGCTTCTGTAATTCTTACAATGTAGAATCCATTCCTTACAATTCCATTGGTCCCTAAACCTTGACACATATTGTCCATTACATGATTTATTTTATTCAGCACAGAGATTTGTTTTTAAACCTTTGCTCACTAGAACTTTCTTCAGTTCTACATACATAGTGAAGGGAAAACATCTGACTACCGTATTTTGCTAAACAGTACTGTATTTATGTACAAAACTATTGCATAACTCATTGCATAGATTAGAGTTGTGAAATATCTATGGCCATTTTAATTGGCTTGCAAATTTTATCAGACCATGCTCCGATATTCCTCACAATCTCTATCCCAGGTACCGTTCATAAACCATGTACCTGGAGGCTTAATGAGTCCCTTCTTAAAGACGTAGACTTGGAACAAAAACACGAGAACACACTGGGTGGGGACACGCTGACAGAACTCATTGCAACAAGAGAACTTTTAAAAGGGGAACTAAATAAGAAGTCACTATCTGCACTGATGAAATGTATTTTATTATGAACATAGTAACAAGCCCGATAATTTTTTAGTGAAAGCAACCAAACAACATCAAACAACCTCTTTTATCCCTGCTATTAAAACATATAATGACCAAATAGTTCATAAAGACCAAGAAATAGCCAAAGCCATGCATAAATATTACACTGAACTATACAACATTAATTCTTCACATAAAGGAACAAATGAAAAAACTGCACAGACAATCAGGGACTATATCTCTCGAACTGCACTACCGTGCCTCAATCAAGCAGATATTGATTTCTTAGACACCCCACTAACTCAAAATGAGTTACAACTTTCAATTAAAAGTTCCCCCACTGGGAAGGACACTGGCCCTGATGGGTTTCCAATCATATTTTAGAAGTTACTACAACCCGATCTCGGTGGTCTGATGCTACATGCCTTTAATAATTTGGACACAAACCCTAGCTCTCCCTCGGCAATGCTTGAGGCACATTTTTCTTTAATCCCAAAACAAGGGAAAGACCCCCTTTCTTGATCTAGCTACGGATCCATATCATTACTGAATGTGGACATTAAGTCATATGCGAAAATTATAGCCAAAAGACTTAAAACTCACCTGCCACACTTAATCGACTCTGACCAAGTCGGGTTCGTTCCTGGTAGACAGGGGCAATCCTGTCCCCTCTGCCGCCTGAGGCAGAAGCAGTTGCTGCCGCCCCTCCCCTCCCCCAGGGGGTCCAGGGGGGTCCACGAGGGTGGCAGAGAGGGCCACTACGCTAGCGCAGAGAGCCTAACTGCACTCTCTGTGCTAAAAGAGGGGATTTTCCGGAAATTAGGCTCTTAAAGTACTAGGAGAAGTATTTTTGCCACCCCTGGTACCTAGTGGGGCGCTGCTGCCTGAGGCGACAGCCTCAACTCTCCTCATTGGCGAAGCGCCCCTGCTGGTAGAGAGGCAAAAGATAATACTCTAAAAGCAATATCGATCATAACTCATGCCAGGTGATGTAAGATCCCCCTGCTGGCCCTGTCGACAGATGCTGAGAAAGTGTTCAACAGGGTCAGCTTGGTCTTTTTAAGGGAATCATTAACCCAAATAGGAATGGGCCCAACAGCTACTCAATGTATTATGGCACTTTATAATAAACCCCAGGCTAGGATTAAAATTAACGGTAATTTATCAGAACACCTTAAAATTAGCAATGGGACTAGGCAGGGGTGCCCCCTCTCCTATCTTTTATACGCATTAGTAATGGAAAATTTAGCGGTGGCTATCCGACAGAATCCAGACATCACTGGTCTCAACAAGGTATTGATCACAAGATTGCACTGTATGCAGACGATCTCTTGGTCTTTGTCACTCAGCCAATTGTATCCCTGCCCTCTTTGATGAAGGAATTTAAAGAATGTAG
Organism: Xenopus laevis; assembly: GCF_017654675.1. NCBI lineage: Eukaryota > Metazoa > Chordata > Amphibia > Anura > Pipidae > Xenopus > Xenopus laevis. The sequence goes on from NC_054374.1 coordinate 107,359,041, forward strand.
TCTATTTAGCAATTATAAAATCAATTTTGATAAGTCCGAAGCACTAAATGTTTCTTGGGTATCTACCCAATTGCAACAAAATATTCAAATTACCCCTTCAAATGGAAACATGATTCTATAAAATACTTGCAGACCTTACAAAACTATCAGCTATAAATTATATGACGTTAATGTCACAAATCCAAACAGATTTGAAGAGTTGGCTAACTCTCCTACTGTCTTGGTTTGGTCGTATTGACCTGCTCAAGAAGAACTTATTACCCAGAATTCTATATCAACTGTAGATTATCTCAGAAGCTCCCCCAAAGCGTTTCCTTGCCACCCGGCAAACTGCTTTTGGCATCTTTATTTGGAATGGTTCCAAGACAAGGATTAACAAGAATATATTAGCAAAACCAAAATCCCAGGGCGGATTGGGTCTACCCCATTTGAGAGCAGTTACATTATGCAGAATACTAGAATGGTTCTATTAACCCTACCAGCAAAAAATTGATTCTGTTTGAACAATCGATGATAGATAGACCATTACAAACTTTATGTTGGACTATACCCTCCCTTAGACCCCCGTTAGAGAAATAATCTGCAGAGAAATAATTTCCCAAACAGATAAATATCTCAAGAGGTCTTCAAATTTATTTTCACGAGAAGGCTCTCTCACCCCTATTTGCCCCTGGTATGATGAGTGTGGGCTTTCATGGGAGGAGATACAATGAAAGTTTCACATGTTCACAAGTGTTAGAAAATAAAGTATTATTACCACTAACTAGCATTTTCCCCAAGAAATCAGGTTTAAATACTCTCAACTTCGTCACAGGTTGATGGCCCCCCAAAGGTTGAATTTGAGAACCACCCCTCTCACCCCATTTGAACATTTATGTGTACTCAAATCCCCAGCTAAGCACCTAATCTCTACATTGTATAAGCTAACAGACCCAAATGGAAAGTCGGCATTACCAAAATATACTATTAAGTGGGAGAGGGAATTGCAATCTGAATTTACCGAGGAACAATGGGAGTCCTGTTTCACCCTAACTCATAAATTTTCCATAGCATGTAAATCACAAGAAACTAATTATAAAATAGTTTCTAGATGGTATAAATGCCCTGAAATTCTACATAAAATATATCCTTCTGTGTCAGACCTCTGCTGGAGGTGTAATGTGGAAGTCGGTTCTCCCTTGCATGTTTGGTAGCCTTGCCCAATCCTGAAAACCTTTTGGACATCCGTCTTTCAAACATTAAGAACACTCGCAGGCAGGACCACCATCAGAAATAGCAGGGTCCCATGCAACAAAATTTCCTAGGCCCCCTGGGCTGCACCCACCGCAAGCCCCACCTACAGGTCCGCCCTCCCCACCCCACAGGTCCGCTCCCCACCACACAGTAAAAAAACCAAAAAAATATTGGTGGCTAGGGTTCCCACATGTTAATAAACAATAAAAAGATATTGGTGGTCATAAAAAAACATTTGTGACCAGGGCCCCCCCATTAAAAAATATTGGTCGCTAGGACCCCACATGAGAAAAAAATATTTGTGGCCAAAATTGGTGGCCAGGCCCCCCCCCACATTATGAGAAAATTGGTGGCCAGGGCCCCTTAAACGTCCATGTCTTCCCAAAGTCAGCAGCTCTCAGAAAGATGGGGGGCCCGGCTAATCAAGTAAGTGTGGCGTGGCCGGGCCCCCCTTACCCTCGGGGGCCACCTACAACTCTCCCCCCTGTCCCCCCATGATGGCTGCCCTGCTCACAGGAGTGACCTTACAGGCTGAACTGTCTGTGGGCTTACTCTCCATGCTACCAGGTTCGTCCACCAAGCATAAAAAGTCACTTATTGGGTACAGTCTCAGTGCTGCTAGGGCGGTCATTCCCTGACATTGTTGTTCCTTCATACCTCCCACAATTACAGAATGGTGGGCAAAAATGGGATCCGTTATGAAAATGGAAGAATTGTTAAGCCACACACAGGGAAAGCAAGATTTATTTGTCAAAACCTGGTCCCCTTGGGTCATTCTGTTGGAATCCAAGTCTCACTCTCACCGTTAATTGGAATAGGAGCATTATATGGCTTTTCTTAGAAATCATTTCTAATTTAATAAGCAGATCCTTTATGGTATTTCAACTGTAAACATCTTAGGTGGTGTAATAGGGCATACAGGAACAACCGAGCACGCCTTTTTCTTCTTCTTTTTCCTTACTGATTTATTTGTCTAATTTTTTTACATGTAATCTTTATTCCTTTTATTCTTTTTCTCCTTGCCTTATAAAGCTTACTTATAGACAGCAATAGGCATTAGTCCTTTAACATATTCTAATACTCAATTGTTATAATGGTTACCATTTTGAGTAAAGTTAGCACAGGTATTCTCCAATAACTGTAACACTCCATTTTGACTGCATATATATGTAGCTTGGCAACAGCAGGATCCGATGATAGCCATGTGGTTATTGTGAATAATAATCTGTACAACTCATGTATCATGATTTTATTATCTTTCTGCTTATTATTGGACTCCCTTCCTTGCTTTTTGTTGGTCTAATGTAAAAGGAATGCCTTTTTGCTGATTATATAAAGAATATACAAAAAAAACAAAAAAACACTTGAGCAATTAAGTGCATGTACGAGAATAGAAGATGGAAAGAGGGCAAAAAGGCTTTAGTAATAGGAGTAAGAGCATTTCTGCCAGATCATGGCGTGATGGAAACCAGAAAATAATGCAAAAGACTTTAGGCGATAATCGGTTTCGGGGATGAATTGAATTGCGAAAAGTAAGCATTGCCAGTACTTTCTATGGGCAATCGACTAATGTTAATCGATTATGTTTTTAGCACATGGAATTGAATTGCAAACATGCAAAAAGTAGCACTTATCATACCAAAAGTACCATGTAACATTCAATTGAATCAAGCCCAATATTGAAAACCCCACTCTGCCGCCTTCTGTGGTGCTCACCTGCTGGTGTGCACCTGCTCAGTGTGCACCCCCTTTAAGGTGAAGCCTTTTGGGAGCCAGCAGATGCTCCTCATGGGATTAGCGAAATTCAAGAAATCAAGGTAAAATTTCCCTGGTATGACCCTGCCAGATTCTCCAGGGATACCACCGTGTCCTGTATAATTGCGTCTGATTTGTAGTAAAACGCAAGAGCTATTGCACAGATTTTGCAGCAATGGCTTCGATTGCATAAGGTGGACAAAAACACAGAAGGCAATTTAGGCAATTATGTGATTTGAATGTTTTACCAATAGATATTTATACTGAGTTGTTTCACTCACGCTGGGCTGGGGGCGGTGTGATCCCTCCATAGGTTAATTACAAATGAAAACAGGACTCCATCCTATGGAGGGATCGCACCCTCCCCAGCCCAGCATGACTGAAACAACTCAGGAAGATGATTTAATGGTGTCGGAGGGTTGGCGTAACTAAGGTTCGCCGGGCTGGGGACGGCTTTGGGGAGCTTTTAGCTGCTTATATTTCGCATGCAGCTTCTTTTCACTGATACCGACACGTTCCTATTTTTATAGCAATGTGTCAGTATCACTTTAAGATCAATGCTCTGCAGGTGTTAAAGACCATGTTTTTCTTTCTCACTTTTTATGTCTGTTTTTTTAAAAGGCTGTTGTGATTTGTATACAAATGTTGCCTGAGCTCACAGCGTTTTGATGTAATGTATTTCTCTGCAGGGTAGGTGGAAATAGACAAATATGGTGTAAGACATGTTAGACTTCTAAAGAGTATTTGAAATAACTAAAGTAAAAACATTATAGTGTGTTTTATAGAATGTAATACAAGTCCTGATACCAGATATAAACATTATATTACAATATTATACAATAAGCAAAAACAGAAAAAGTCAGAAACCTATTTGAATAAATGTTTAGCATTTTATCTATATACCATTTCCCTCTGTTTACTACTCAAAGAACATTAACTACTGTTTTCATAGACATAAATAATTAGACTCAATAGGGTTGTGAAATCATAAAGAAGATACATGTTTATTCATTATGACCAGGCTTTTGATTACTATTCTTGTTTTCTTTTACATTTAAATTAAAGGTATGGGAACAAGCCAGACCTTTTATCTTATATTAATAAATATCTAGCAATGTTGAAACACTGCATTGCATACATATCAGCCCTGTAATATGGCTGGTAGCCCCTTCATGTGATAAAACACCTGGCAAAATTATGCAGCATTTCAATAGCCACATTTAAAATCACCAGTTCAAAGGCTTTGGGAATGACCATGCAAGGAGTACAGAACTGAAGTGTACTTATGTTCCAGTGAAGTAGAGTATAGAAAAGACCAAGAAAGTCAAATGTGCATACATTATAAATGAATAAAAGTAAATCTTACATTACAATATCAATCAGTGAATTTTAACATGGCAAATTATAAATACTAGGAAAAGCGATTGGGTAAATGATTATGATAAAGGCTGAGCAATTTGCTGAAAGACACATGTCATTTAATGTATTATCTTCTAAACAGCATTAAATAAATGATGTATTTAAATATAGCCACAACAGAAGTGGAACCGAATTTAAGCACTCAGTATGCAGACAAAATATCGAATGTAAAAGGGTAGTTGCACAGAGGCTGGGAACTGACAAATGAAAAATATTCAGTTATATTGTACGGAAGAGAAGGTGGCATTATGAGAAAAACTGACACTATTTCACAGTGAAAAGATACTAGCTCAAATGAATGAGCTTATAGGGGTAGATTTCCTAAAATTCCATCTAGAGAATCCTAACAGTTACACAGTAATCAATGGCTTCCTGTCTGTCAGCCTCTGAACAGTCAGTCCAAATAGAAATTGATATTTATTTAAAATTAACACAATGCATGGGGATTAACAATTGGTCAAGTTCTTTTTCCAAAAATTAATTTCATTGTAAAAATTAGCTTGGTAAATTAATATTTTTATCAAACCAATAACTTTCCTATAAATACTGATCCTTTATTAATGGACCTTTGTGTTTTATAGTAAAAAGTTATGGTGGGAAAAGACCTGATACATTTACAGATGGAGGGCAGAGAGGAGGCATATCAAATAGAAAAAAGCGTTAAAGGAACAGTAACACCAAAAAATTAAAATGTTTTAAAAGAATGCCAATATAATGTAGTGTTTCCCTGTACTATTTTTGCTTTAGAAACTCTACTATAGTTTATATAAACAATATGTAGTGTATCTATGGAGGCAGCCATTCAAAACTGAAAAGGGAGAAAAGACACAGGATACATTGCAGATAAGATCTGCAGTATACAATGAGATTCTGCAGAGCTTATCTGTTATCTACTGTGTATCCTGTGCTTTAATGACTGCCTCCATGCCTACACAGCAAATTGTTTATATAAACTATAATTTTGTTTCTGGTGCAAACAAACTAGTTCACACCAGTGCAGGGCAACAGTACATTACAGTATATTGTCATTCCTTTTCAACGCTTTATTTTTTTTAGAGTTACCTTTCCTTTAAGGTGTGAATGTTGTGGGGTGGGTTGTGGGGTTGACTTGTGAATCTAGGGAGGACTTTCCTTGTACATTAAAATGTGACCCAGTTGCTTAGTGGGGTTATGTTATAAGGGAACTATTGTGGTTATAAAAATGCACCAAACCATTGTAGAACGTTCACAAATAATGTAATTTACTGTCATCTTTAAATTTGGTGATTTATTTGTGAGCCAAAGTAACCATGATACTGACGTAAGGTAGCATGGCTGAGATTTTTATAGTTGAAAGAAGTGTTAAGTTGAGGAAGCACATTAATAAACCATTTATAGCATTTAAGCGTGTGTCAAATAATCTTTATGGCTGTTGCCAGAGTGAAGAATTTTCAATAAATATAATAAAGTATTCAAAGGCAGCCTTACCGGCAAGCAAGTCTCAAACAAACAATCCACAGATGAAACAAGACCACTCCAACTGCAACCCTCTGTCCGTACAGCCTCTCTTCCACTTACGCATAATGGATAGAAAGCAGAATAAACAAGCTGGGATGGTAAATGTAACTGCCACTTTAGGTGTGGAACTTTTTCGTTAATTCGCCGATTCACTAACGGACGCTGGCGTAAATTCACTAGTGTTACTTAGCACCCTTACGCCTGGCGAATTTGCGCAACGGACGTAACTACGCAAATTCACTGACGCGCAAATTTTCAGTTATCCAGAAAGCTCAGAATTGCTAAAAGATTGTCTCCCTTATACTCCATTTTATCATAATTTTTTCAATTTAAATAGTACCTTGCACTTGATCCAAACTCAGATATAATTATCCTTATTGTAAGAAAAACCAACCTATTCAGATGATTTAATGTTCACATGATTTTCTCTTTACTAAAGTCTGAATTTTTCTGGTCAGAGTTTTAAAGGGGAACACACCATTTTTTTGTGGAAATTTTTTTTTCGAGATTCATTATACCCCATTTCAAACCTGCTGAGGTCATGTAGAAATCAATGCCAAATGTCTCTTTTACAAGTGTAAGATATCATGATTTGCGCTGGGTTTTGTAAGATAATCAGAAAAAATTGTGGTTTTTTGGCGATAAGCCAAAAAAAATGTTGTCATTTTCAGTTATGTCAAATCTGAAAAAATTATACAATTGAATTTTTTTCCACGAGTTTATAGAGTCTTTTCCTTCACCAAACTTTTCTAGTTATTTTATTGATGAATAAAGTAAAATTGTGGATGGGAGTTTGGTCGAAATTAGTATTCTGCTGCTGTATAGGTTTAGAAAGGCCTTATTAAAATAAATACTAGCTGTACAATATAAAGTAAAGGGTGATTTTTGTATGATAATTCTTTAAAAAAAGGTGGGGGTTCAGCTGTTTATTTAATAGGCTTATTGCTGTATCAAGATCCTATTTTTTGTACATCCTTTTTAACACTCTAAACTCAGACCATCATTTCCTTCAGATTCCCTCTTCCTGCTATTTCTCTTTATTCAGGCCTATTCATTTCTATTTTTCTCCTTTGATCTTTGCTCTTAGTTTTCAGTATACACCTGCTCACCTCTTGTTTTTAGCAATGGCATGCTTTCAGACCACAGAGCAAGTTCATAGATCTCTCATTACTAATACCGTTTTTATTGATTGCCAACTTTTGCTGAAATGCACATCATAAAATCAGTCAAGCAATATGTCTCACCATCTGAGACCTATTTTGATTTTTTTCTTTGCTTTTCTATTCTGTCTAGTATATTTTTTTAAAAATAGCAACCCATGGTATCCAAATCACACATTTGAGTACTCTTGAATTTGCACAGATGTTTAAGGCTATTTTGTCTGTATAGGTTTTCATACTAAGAATGCTCACAGTTTGTTGTAGTGGCTTAGTTATGGATCTTCATGTGGTTGTTATGATATTCCAAAACACTCAAATTTGTAAAGGTATTCTTATATTTTTTAGAGCATTGTTCAGCATTTTTTTTCATTCATCCTATCATGATAATACATTCAATGACAATCGTGGTTTTAGAGTTTGTGAGTTTAGTCATGGTTTTAAAAACCTCTAAAACCACTAAGATTTGACCATCAACAAATGAGCCTCCACACGTTCTACAGAACATAGGTTTAAAACTAGTAATACCAGATTTGGTTTCGAGATTCTGTATAATCCTCACATTTTTTTGCTGGATTTAAATTTGAATGAATCCTTCACATATATCTGAAATAAATGTAAAACCTTTAAGTTATGTGACTTAGATGTTTCAAACAGTTAAGGCTCTTTGTTTTTTAAGGTGATGTGATACCTGTGATTTTGTCTGAATCTGAAATATATGAAATATGAATTGGCATTCTCTTGTTATCAAAAAAGTATGAGACAAATCCACAAATATGAATCTGGTGCATTACCAGTTTAGTCTGAGAAGCTTTGAACTGCTGAAACTTTATTGTTACAACCAAATTACTCTCCTAGTGGAGATATAGAGCAGAACACAACTTGAGCATGAACAGGCAAATTGAATCTGATTATGTTTGAAATTTATTTTTTTATAAATTTACAGCCCCTGGGTTTTAGGGAAACAGATAAAATGTTCTGCATGGATTTACTTTACATGTAATATAGCTACTTTATTAAATTTAGTGGGATGGCAACTCTGTTTAATTCCATTTATTTGATTTTGTTGAAGAGAAGGGGGGATACCTGTTATAGCTTTAAGAGCAATTCTCACATGGTATAAAAGCTTTTCAATGCATGGTCAATAATTTCCATTTATTTTGCTTAGATTTAAAAAAAAAATCAAAGTGTAAGACACAAACATTCCAAATTTCAACCATTATAACGTTAATAAGTTACTCTATAATGAGTTCACATCCATAAATGTCCATTGCGTCGATTTCAGGGGTCCCCAACCTTTTTTACCCATGAGCCACATTCAAATTTAAAAAGAGTTGGGGTTAAACGCAAGCATGAAAAAGTCCCTTGCAGTGCCAAATAACGAGACCCTACTTGCCAGTATACTTCGTTTTTATGCAATTAATAATTAATAATTGCTTCCAAGCCTGGAAATTAAAAATCAAGCACCTGCTTTGAGGCCACTGAGAGCAACATTCAAGGGGTTGGTGAACAACATGTTTCTCACGAGCTACTGGCTGGGGATCACTAGTCTATATTATATAATTGCATTGACAAATAAACTACACAGATCATCCTTTCTTTAGTTAGATCGTACATGTTGGGCCTTGAGAACATTGGAGCAACAATATTGTGAGGAGTATGTTGATCATTGAGCAAGACCTCTCTGGGTCAGATATTATTGGCAAGCAGAACAGCAGCAGAATGAAGAGGTAGTCAGTAGGGTAACAGAAAGAAAGCTTAGTGTGGGGAAAATAAAAAAAAGACACTGATCCAGAGTGTATGTATCCCAACAGATTTGGCAGATTGTTTAAGGAATGGCAGATCTAGATGAGCCTGAGCTGTGAGACAGAGAAATGTAATACAATTCACAAAGAGAACAAACAGCTTTTCCATTGAGAAGTTTTATTAGTGTAGAAAAGAAGGATTATGGTTCTTAGAGCACTAGGCTGATTTTTGCAATATATATAGCTGTGATGGATTGCTCCTCAAAAGAAAGGAGGTCCACTGTACTAGGGAAAAGTATGGATATGAAGCAGGTGGAGTGTTTAATTTAGGCAGGAAGGTAACTTAGAGCATTATGGAGAAATGAGTGGAGATAGGGATTTGGGATTAGAATATTGACATGGAACAGGAGTGAGTGGGGCACATAGTCTATATGATAAAGAGATCACACTGTTATAAAGATATGTCTAACAGTAACTTTAGATATAAATCTGTAAGTTTAGATTTCAGCTAGCTTTAAGGTTACTAAGAAATGTTTCATTGGTGTATAATACAAACTCTCTCTATTATTAATAATAATAAGAATAAGTAGACAGAATGAAACCCAACATCTATTGTAAATGGAAGAGTGTTCACAGCTAGGTCAAGTTGTTATTATGGGTAACATTGTCTGGAGTTATGGGGTTGCCCAGATTTGTGGCAAGGCCACAAAGGCCTGGGCCAGCAAAATTTCAGGGGTGGCATGCTGCCCTACCACATCTGCTCTGCTCTCAAACTGCTGCATATATTGGGGACACACAAGAGGTTTTGACAAAGTAAGTGATACTAAATTTTGTAGGATGCTGCCATTTTGCAGAGTGATTTGACTAAATCATAAAACTGGGCAGCAAACTGGAAAATGCGGTTCAATGTTGATAAAATGCACTTTGGTAGAAACAATATAAATACAAATTATACACTAAATGGCAGTATGTAGGGGGTTTCCTTAATTGAGAAGGATCTAGGGCAGGGGTGTCCAAAAGATAGATCGGGATCTACCAGTAGACCTGATGATCGGTAGATCTCAAGACACTGTCAACAAACACATGTCTAAATCACCCTGCTATTTCATGCTTTTCATTCAGATATTTATTATATTAAGTTTACATAAGAAATAGTTATTAAATATAGCAATACTAATATTTTAGTAAAATTTTACATGGAACAGAATGCTATCAATGCTTTTACAGATGTAGATCATAATAGGACATCATCAATAAAGGCAGACCTCGCATATGAGCACTCTTGAAATAGGGTTTTTTGCAAATAACAAGTTATCTAATTCCAGACAGTGTCATTCTGTGGATACTAAAGCAAATAAAGAACTGTCTTGCATAAAAAGGGCATTACCTCAAGGGATAAAAAACATAATTTATAGGTCACTGGTAAGGCCTCACCTGGATTATGCAGTGCAGTTTTGGGCTCCAGTCCTTAAGAAGGATATAAATGAGCTGGAGAAAGTGCAGAGACATGCAACTAAACTTGTTATGGGGATGGAAGATTTAAATTATGAGGGTAGACTGTCAAGGTTGGGGGTTTGTTCTCTCTGGAGAAAAGACACTTGCGAGGGGACATGATTACTCTTTAGAAGTACATTAGAGGAATTACAGACAGCTAGCGGGAGATCTTTCTTCCATAAAATGGATCATTGGACCGGAAAAAACACCCAAAAAGTTGGCATAAAAAACATTGCACAGTTTGCTGCCCATTGTCTTTAATGCATTTGACGACTTTTTTTTTGGATTTTCCCATCACTGAAAAGACCTCAAATCGATTTTTGATAAATCTGCTCTATAATATCAGAGGGAGGTAAATTGGTTGTGTGAACTCTGAAAAAAATCCAGAGTTTATGAACTGCTATTTTCGTCTAAAAAACTGAAAAACCAACAAGTTTTAACTGTAATTGCCATTGCCATTAATGTAAAAATTCCAAGACCAGATTATATTTATCCCAGGGTACTAAAAGAGTACAGCTCTATGATTGGCAATCCACTTAATTAGCAAAGAGCAAATATAAGGTGAAAAACAGAAATCAAGACATTTTTTAAAACAACAAATATGCCATTTCTCACAACCATTTTTGAATAAAAAAAATAACAAAGACATTAATACAAAAAAATTTGCAAAATATAGCTGTATCAATGAGTGTTTTTCATTAGAATCAATGGGTGTTTTTTTTGCTGCAACCTCTTTCATGCAAAATACATGGGTGCCATGTTTTTTTCACAGCAAAAATTTTAGCTGTGGCTTCGTAAAACAAATATCATAAATGTAAGCTATACACTAGGAGGGTTATTTACTAAACTTTGAATGCAAAAATCATGAAAAATTCCTGATTTTTTAATAAAATCTGACTTTTAAAAAATCACAAATTTTTCCGAATGTATTAAATCTTGAGGATAGAAAAGTCTGAATCAGAAAATCCAGCATCTCAGAACTGTTGAGATTGCACATAAGTCAATGCGAGAAGTCACAATAATTTTTGGTGTGTGCTGGATTTCATGCTATACCCCGGAGTTTTCTAGCAAAAATCAGAGTTTTCGGGTGAATATCCGAAAAAAACGTGAAATCGGAATGAAAAATACGAAAAAATTGTGAAAATCTGATTTTTTCCCGCAAAACAAATTTTATTGGAAATGTAATAATTAAGTGTAAAAATCCCGAGTGGATTTGATTGAAATTTGTTGCAGAAAATATTGAGATAAATTTGGACTTTGATAAATAACCTACTAAATGATAGTGTGTTTCAGGCCTCCTTTTCCTATAATGTGGTAGGGGGGAATGGAATTGTATTTAAAAACTTTATTACTGCTGTTTACTATGATATCCATGATGTCATAAGGGGCTTATTACTGCAAAGAGCATTCAGATTTATTGATGAACCTGAGGCTTTTCCCTGGCTGATTTGTGTATAAAATCAGTATCCTTTGTGTGCTTGGGAGTATAAACTTCAGTTCACAGATGTTTATTTACAATTTGCTACACGGTTAGTTATAGTTATAGTATATATATATAGTTGTACACTAAAATATACTGAATATACACTTTAATATACTTGTTAAGTTAAAGCAAAACTTGTTTCGAGATACCATCACTATTCTCATCGATGTCCTAATTTTATAAGGATATGTCAGAAATTAGTGTATGACATTATGTATTATATGACTGTTTAATAATTAATTTTTTGTTTAGGCGGTACTGGCACAGAATGTTCTGCCGTTTACAGGAAGATCTCGTAAAAAATTCATTGAAGCAAAAAATCGAAGTCATATATAATATTTCTAAATGGTATAAATACAGATACCAATACTTCTCATGCAAACTGAATATAAAGGAACAGTTTAGTGTAAAAATAAAAATGGAGTAAATAGGCTGTGTGAAATAAAAAAAATTTCTAATGTAGTTATTTAGACAAAAAAAGGATGGAGTGACTGGATGTCTAACATAACAGAACAGAGTCCAACTTTCTGCTTTTCAGCTCTCTAACTCTGACTTTAAGGGGGGGGCACATGGGACATAACTGTTCAGTGAGTTTGCAATCGATCCTTAGCATGCAGGTCAGATTCAAAAGCAAACAATTATGACCCGTGACCTCCCTCAGGCCTCTGATTGGTCACTGCCTGGTAACCAATCCGTGTAAACCAAGAGAGCTGCAAAGCAGGAAGTAGTGTTCTGGCTTTTATGTTAGACATCAAGTCACTCCAGCCTGTATACATTACATTTTTGGCTAATGTTTCTAACTATATGAGAAACATTTTTTTATTTTCCAATTTTTTTACACAATTTTTATTTTTAAACTGAACTATTCCATTAAATATATATGAATCCATTAAAGGAAAACTATGCCCCCCCCCCAAACAATGTAGGTCCCTGTAAAAAGATATTGCATAAAACAACTCATATGTAAAACCCTGCTTCATGTCAATAAATAGTAATGGGCGAATTTGCGGTGATTTTGCGCACTTCCCTGTCGTCTGCGTCGGGCTCCCGTTTTGACGCCGGTGAATTGTCAACAGCGGAAAAAACGTGTTTCGCTAATTTTTCAACAGTTTTGTGAATTTCGTGGGAAATTCATGAAATTCGTGGTGAAGTGAAACAAGACAAATTCGCCCATCACTATTAATAAACCATTTTTATAATAATATACTTTTCTAGCAGTATGTGCCATTGGGTACTCATAAATAGAAAATGCCATTTTAAAAAAATAAGGGCCGTCTCCAGGGATCATACGATTCACTGTGCACCCAAACATACCAAACAAACTATACTTGTTAAGTCACATGAGCCAATTAACAGACAGAGTTCTGTTTTTTGTTTTAACACTTCTTCCTGTTACAGTTAGAGTTGTAGTATTTCTGGTCAGGTGATCTCTGAGGCAGCTCACAGACCATCACGAAATGGTGGCTCAAGGCAAGAGATGAAAAAGGACAATATTTACTTAAGTATATATTCCAGTTTGGTAAGATTCTTTAATATGCCACTTAATATGATACAAACTATCTGTTGCTCAAGTATTCATTTGGGGTATAGTTCTCCTTTAATATTAGCTTTAGCAATACAAAGTAGCATTATAGTGTAGTTTTGGAAAATCAATACCAGAAATTTGCCACGTTTTACACAATGAAAAACTGCATGACTACCAGTGAACTTCAAACATAGAAGTAAAAGGGAGAACAAACACTGTAATCAGGTTGTCATTGCAACATTGTCTAAAATTGACACAGATGCATATATCCAGTTTGAAACAACTGTAGAAAGCTGAGCATCCTGATCAGATAATGCTGAAGATTACCTATTTCCCTAGTCCTTTATTATGTTATCACTTACAGAATACAATTAAATAAAGTGTGGAGAAGGCTCGTAATTGAATATGTTTAGCATCAACATTGATTCTCTTTGGTAAACACAATGCCTACTATTGTATATTGAGAAAATTAGTGTTTTCATGCAACATCTTATGGTACACTGCCTAAACTCAAAAAGAAATTCCCATTCAACTTTGCTTTCCTAACACAGGATCACAATATTACCACCAACTATGGGTATCACAGCAGTAATTTGACAAGCAAAAAGAAAAAAAAAACAAGCCTTTTTTCGGTGCAAATTTTATAGTCTTCTGCACATGATTGTACTCATTGGGCTGGAAAAAATGAAGACATACAGTTTAACTAGTACGTTTGCACACAATTTGCTATTTTTTCAGTAAACTATTTATTTGTTTTCCAATACAATAAAAACAAATCTAATATATTCAGTAATAACAATTAGAACCAAGCCACTGTTATTATATTTTTATCTGAGCTAAGTGTTTCTTTGTTTCTAAATCCACTGTTTCATGTAATAACCTATATTCGTAATACCCCATATTAAAACAAAGGAAGAAATAGCTCCATACATAGTTTATCTTATATGTGTAATTATTGTATATATGCTTATATATCTATATGCACATTATATTTACATATCTATTTAAATATTCATGCATAGGTAATGTTCTAAATTTTATGACACATTTATATATGGCACCCAATATGAACTATCAGTGTACCTCCATTTAGCTAGGGATGGGACACAGAACTGAATGCTTATGAAACAGCTCTATATACAATTATTATTCAGCAAGTAGTTTCAACAGCTAATGAAAGGACCCTAAATGCTAATGGGTAAGACAAAAAGCAACGTAAGTGCAAGGCAAGGACTTCATTAAATGAAAGATTTTTCTTTCTGTGTCATTATCTGAAGAACACGGAGCACCCATATATATAATTATTATGTGCTGTATGTAAAATAAAGTCAGTTTCACCAGTATTGAGAACTGTTTTACAGGCTCATGAAACACATACTTTACATTTGATGCTCTGCTACTTAAAGACTTTGGTATATGCCACTGGGATGTAGAAGTTTGGAATTATTTAAAAAAACCATTCAAAGACTATAGAAAATAATAAAATAAATAATATCAGGGAAATGTGTTTAACCAACATATTCTTCAATTACTCAAAGGATATAAGCACAGGAGTCACCTTTAATTTGGAATGCAGTATTTACAATATTTACTGTGTTAATGACAAGGGTTAAGCATTGCAGCATTAAAGGAGAAGGGAAGGTTAAAAATAAGTAAGCTTTATCAGAAAGGTCTATATAAATACACTAGTAAACCCTCTGCTGTTCTGAGTCATCTGTCAAAAGAAACACAGCATTTCTTTTCTTCTATTGTGTACACATGGGCTTCTGTATCAGACTTCCTGTTTTCAGCATAACCGCCAGGGCAGGGCTTGAGCATGCTCAGTTTGCTCCTCCCCCCCTCCTCCCATCCCTGTTGTAATCTGAGCTCAAAGCTGTAAGTGAGCAGGGAGAGACTCAGCAGGAAGTGATGTCACACCAAGCTTATATGGCAGTGTCAATCCTAAACAAACAGGGACAGTGTCTAGAGTTGTTTACTCAGGTATGATAAAGCATTCTGCAGAATAAATATAGCATTCTAGCTTGCACTATTGTGGCTAATCTGGCAATAAACTGTCTTGGAGCTTTCCTTCTCCTTACACCATTAGGGGGCATGTGCAAGGCCTCTGACATGCACAACCTAAAGTAATAAGTGAATGGGGCATGACTGTATGAGCTGCACTTCACTATTTAAAGACAAAACCATGGCACAATCCTCATCTGATTAGTACTATAAACCTCTTGATTTAACTAATAATAATATTCAGAGAGAGAACAAACAGCAATTTTTGGGAACATACAATAAAGTCAACAAAAACATAGTGTAAAATTAGGGAACAGCACACATTAGAGTGCATTATAAATCAGTGAGAGTATGTAAAATTGAGGTATCAATGTACATATTTGAGGTACACAGACTGCACAGATACACCTACAGCAATTTTAAATAATGGTATTATGAACAACAGCAAATCTTTTTTGATCCGTTTATCAGCAAAATTAACACATTTATATAAGGTGGCAGATGTGTCAATTCATCTAAAAGTCTTCAGTGGCTTTGTTGTTGATTTTCATTTAGATATTAGCACTCGTAGTTCTGCAGCAGCCCTGAGTACTAGCACCCATCCCAATTACAAATGCAAATTGCATGTGAAGTTCAACAATTTGGATAAATATTTTTGTTGCACTATAATGAATAATTCCACTGCAGAAAAGAAATCTAAATCTAAAATGATCAGCACGCATTGTTACCACATATTACCGAAAATTAAATAAATTTTGTGTATTTTAAATAGGGCATCATTTGTACCTGTTCTACAAACAGTAGCCATGATCAGACTGAGTCTGGATTGCAAGCTCACAGTCATCAAGGTATAATGAAACTGTGTACAGCTGCAGAAGTAAGCAATATTAATATTATTTAAAACTCGCAAATGTCTCTGCTCACTAGAATGTGACATTCATATTATTACTTCATTCAAAGACATTGTCCATTAAGAAAATAAAGATGCATACAAAATGTCAGTGTACTGTCCTTTATCTGAATTCATAAAGATGGAATTGATATCCAAGCATCTAATAAATCTCACTTATATGGAATTTTGATGAAGTTTCTCTTTAGTATTCTAAAAATGTTGTGCATAAAAATGTAATGCTCCAGGGGGAAAAATCCAGTTATGTCTTAGGTTAGATGTTATTTTTTTTTGATAAATGGATATTACCACAATAAAACCAAGCAGAAAAATAAACCAATATCTATATTCATACTAAAATCCCCAAATTATTTTGCTTTTTCAGTACAGAATAAAGTATTAACAAATTAGTCACTATAAGTGATAATTTTCATATAAATCCTGTAATGGAAAAAGTAATAAATAGTAATGAGTAAAATGAAAGGTATTGATTATGGCAAAATTCTTCATTTCACCATTGGAAAATATATTTATGCAAATGCCATGAAAGAATGTGACAAAATTTCAAAGACCCCAATGTATTTTCCTTATAGACTCCAGTTTAATCTGCACAGAAAAAGTTGCAGCGGAAAAAAGCTCACCATTTCCCAGCGAGGTGAATGGGACAGATTCGCTCCTGACTAGTATGTATTTATGTATGTATATTTTTATTTGTATAGCGCTCCTTGAGGGCAAAGCACTGTACAGCAAAACAATAAATTAGTAGTAACAAACAAGGGGTCATTGGAATAAAAAGTAACAACAAGTGCATTATTAGAAATACACTTCACATAAATATAAAAAATATAATTACAATACAAATTAAGTGCTCAGTGTCAAGGAAACAAAACGCTAGAGGACCCTACCCCGTAGGGCTTACAGTCTAAATGAGAGGGTAACATACAGACACAATTCAGAGGGGTATTAAGGTGCTGTGGGTTACAGTTTGTTACACTGTTATATAAGTGCCAGTTCAGGTGCTCCCAGCGGTAGTCTTTGAGTTTTGTTTTAAAAACACTGAAGGAGGATTCTCTCCTGAGAGATTCAGGAATGGCATTCCAAATGTATGGAGTCGCAAGAGAGAAGGGTTTGATATGGGAAACAGCAGTAGTAGTGGGGGGTACAACCAAGCGGTTGCTCTGGGAGGAGTGGATGTTTCGGCCAGGAACATATAAAGAAACAAGAGATGAGATGTAGTTAGGTGCAGAGGAATGAAGGGCTTTGAAGGTTATGAGGAGGAGTTTATAAGTTATTCTTTGTTTTATAGGCAGCCATGATAAGGACTTCAGCAGCGGAGGGGCCTGTACCCTTTTGGATGAGAGGAGGATTATTCTGGCAGCAATGCATAATATAGACTGTAGAGGGGAGAGATGGGAGTTAGGGAGGCCAGTTAGTAGAAGGTTACAGTAATCTAGTCTGGATGGGATGAGAGCATGGATGAGTGTCTTGGATGTATCAGGTGAAAGGAAGGGACGGCTTTTGGCAATATTGCGTAAGAAAAAGTGACAGTTTTGACAGTGGTGTTAATATGATCAGAGAAGGAGAGAGAGGAGTCAAAGATTACCCTCAGACAGCGTGACAGGATTAATGAGCATGCCTAGAGATGGTAAATAGGGGAGAAGGACCAGGCTTAGGTGGAAAGATGATTAGTTATGTTTTTATTAGGTTGAGTTTGAGGCAGAGGCGGGCCAAACAGGCCGGGCGCCCTAGGCAGCCCAGCCCGCCTGCTCGCCCCTGCGCAGTAACAGGTTCCCGGCATGCATGCGCAGTAACAGGTGCCCGGCGCGCATGCGCAGTAAGCGCGTTCCCGGCGCATGCGCAGTAAAGGCAGCCCGGCGCGCATGCGCAGTAAAGTCATTCACGTTCCCTTCAGCGTGCGGCGCTTACTGCGAGGTCTTCCAGGTGGGTTCGGTCTAGGGGTAGGCAGAAGAGGTAGCTGCCCAGCGCCCCCCAATCATTGCGCCCTAGGCAGCTGCCTCTTCTGCCTACCCCTAGTTCTGGCCCTGGTTTGAGGTGGCGCTGGCTCATCCAATTTGAAATAGCCAGGAGGCAGTTAGAGATTTGAGCCTCTGTTTCCGCTGTTAATGAAGGGGTGGATAAATATGTTTGGGTATCATCAGCATACAGATGATAATTAAAGCCAAATGAACGGATGAGATCTCCCAAAGACAGAGTGGACAGGAAGAACAACAGTGGACCAAGTACAGAGCCTTGTGGCACCCCCATATTAAGTGGAACTAGAGATGAGGTTTTGTTATCATATGAGACAGTGAATGATCGGTTAGAAAGGTAAGAAGAGAGCCAAGATGCAGCCTGGTTATGGATGCCAAGCGATTACAGAATCTGCATCAGGAGAGAGTGATTAACTGTATCAAATGCAGATGATAGGTCAAGGAGGAGAAGGATAGAGAAGTGACCTTTGGCTTTGGCAACCTTAAGATCGTTTGTAACTCTGCACAAAGCAGTTTCAATAGAGTGACCAGGCCGGAAACCAGATTGCAGTGGGTTCAACAGATCATGGGTGTGTAGAAAGTTAGTAATACGGGAGAACACAATATGCTCTAGGAGTTTAGAGGCAAGTGGTAGAAGGGAAACAGGACGGTAATTTGATAGACAGGATGGGTCAAGCATGGCCTTTTTAAGAATAGGCTTTACACAGGCCTGTTTGAAAGGAGAAGGGAAGGTTCCAGAAGCTAGAGAAGAATTGAAGATGTGAGTAAGTGGTGGTGTAAGCTCTGCAACATAGTGTTTGAGCAGAAAAGAGGGTGTAGGGTCAAGGGGTGGTTTGACAAGGCAGAATAGAGGCAGGACAATATAAATTTATAGTGAATAAAGTCTGCTTGCGTACACATACGTTCAGCAGATCTTGTACAGGAGCGTTAGAATCTGGTTTGTTAATTCAGCCAGGGTCGTGGGTTCTGAGTATGTGTATGCTTAGCCTATAAAGGGGCAAATGAGCCAAAGGCTGAGTATAGTATGTGATTATACTCACTTACCAGGGTATCAGGATCAGATTTCCTTAAGGGAAATGAGACTGGACCTGAAAGACTGAGCTAAGGCTAGAAGGTCAAGTGTCTCCCGAATTAAGACAGTGGGGGAAGAAGCAGATGGGCACGGAGAGTGAGAGATGGAAAATGTAACCAAATTGTGATCGGAAAGTGGGAAGGGTTCACTGTTAAAACTATAGAGAGAGAGTTTTTTAGTAAACACTAGATCCAGAAAGGTGCCATCCTTATGAATAGGGGTGTTTGTCCACTGCTGGAGCTCAATGGAGGAGGTTAGGTGGAGAAAACGAGAGGGCCAGGGTTGTGAAGCATCATCAATGTGGAAGTTAAAATCCCCAAGAATGATTGCAGGGCTGTCAGTGCAGAAGAAGAAAGAAAGCCAGGTGTCAAAGTCAGAAAGGAAGGCAGCAGAGGAGTAGGCTGATGAGTGTCTGTAAATGACAGCTACACGCACAGAGAGGGTGGAAAATCTGAATGGATTGCACCTCAAAAGATTTAAATGAGAAGGCTGGAGGAATAGGAATAGGTCTGAACCGACAATGAGAGGAGCGGAGAATTCCAACTCCCCCACCATGTCCAATGGTTCGGGGGGGGTGAGAGAAAGAGAGACCGCCATGATAGAGTGCAGCCTCAACCGCGGTATCATTCTGTGAGAGCCAGGTTTCTGTTAGTGCAAGAAGACTAAGGGTCGAATTTCGAAGTGAAAAAACTTCGAAATTCGACCATCGAATCGGTGTAGTACGATAGTCGAAGGTTTTTTCATTAAAATTAAAATCGATTGAATTGTTCGATCCGTACAATTTAATCGATTTTACAAAAAAATCTTCGACTTCTCAAAACTTAGCCAATGGCTCATATAGGTTATAGGAATTTCCCCCATAGGCTAAATTGCAATTCGGCAGGTTTAAGTGTCGAAGTTTTTTAAAGAGACAGTACTTTGATTTTCGAATGGTTGATATTGTTACGTTTTTTCAATTTGAATCAAATTTTGGCCTATTCGATTTGAAGTACCCAAAAATTACTTCTAAATTCGAAGTTTTTGAATTAGAAAATTCACTTTGACCGATAAATGGGCCCCTGAGTGAATTAGAGCAAAAAAGATCATGGATTAATGTGGATTTGTTAGTTAAAGAGCGGGTGTTAAGAAGAGCACAAGAAAAGGGAAGACAGGAAGAAGGAAGAGTCGGAATCTAAATAAGGTTAGAGAAAGTAGAGGTACGAGAAGATTTGTGCAAGTTGGCAGGAAAACAAGGTTGAATATATGTAGGTATGGAGCAGGGTCCAGGGTTTGGAGAGATATCCCCTGCAGCCAGCAAAAGTAGGTAAAAGAGGGAAAAGATGTGGGAAGAGGATTTGAAGTGACGACATATCTGGGTCTTGTTAGTAACTGGAGGACAAAGGTGTTGCAAGTAGTTGTAAAGTGTTTAAGAGCTGGAGTATGTGGAAGGAAAGAAGATATGTTAATAGAATACTGACAGACAATAGGACGGTTAAAGGAAGTAACTACCTTAGGGAGCACCGTGCATGCAAACAGAGCAAAAATTATTAACTTTGCCATTGCAGTTTCTAGCAGGTAGCAGTGTTGTTTCATCAATGGCGTCCTCTGTGTTTTCTCACCTTGTAGCCCTCCTTGTTGACTTGTAACAATATTATTCCAAAAATGAGAGTCAATCCAACCCTAAGTAAGACAAAGTGTTGTGCCTTCTTTGCACCTCTTTCCTATGTAAAGTTAAACAGGCAAGTGCTATTTTTTTTGTTGGCAATCCCTCATTTTTATGTTATAATAAGTTTTATTTTATTTCCTCAAGCTTTTTAAGTGCATTACATTGACTCCATATTGATGCAGCTGTGAACTTTAGTTATTCACAAATCATAGTTGCTCACTCGATCTTCTAAAAATGTACCTACTGAATTCTTACCATTAGGTATAATCCCTTCTGATTCTAAATAAAATCTGAGATGCTGAAACTCTTTCCTATGCTCCTCCATTGTACTAACTGGGCTCTACATCTCATTGTCTAAAACCTCCAGCAGGAACTTTCCTTTTAAAACCTCAGACCTGCACCCTGCAATACAGTATTTATGTTGTTACTAGCTCCTCAATGCAACTCTCTAAACTACTGGCCTCATCGGATCACTGCCT
Source organism: Xenopus laevis (assembly GCF_017654675.1). Lineage (NCBI taxonomy): Eukaryota > Metazoa > Chordata > Amphibia > Anura > Pipidae > Xenopus > Xenopus laevis. The sequence continues at coordinate 107,380,426 of NC_054374.1, forward strand.
GTATCTGACCATGCCTGACAGTTCTGCACTGTAAATCCTTATCTGGTTTGACCTAGCATGTCTGAATTAAAATTCTTTAATCCTCATCTATCCTATGCTCCTACTCCTGTCTCTGTTTGTCTAGTGACCATGCAGTAAACTTCTGTTGTTATATCTGTATTAATAAGTAAAATCAACTGGATTTGCTGTGTTTTTATTGAAGAAGTTTCACCAGTCATGCAACTTGCTTTCTAAATTAAGAATAACTTGTAAATACGATCTTTCTGGAATATATCCCTGGAATGTTGCTCCAATTCACCCAAAAGACCCAACTCCAAAACACAAGAAGAGTAGCATTGTGTATGCAGTGAAGTGCAGTGAGGAGTGCTCTGATTTGTATGTGGGAGAAGCCAAACAACAGTTACATCAGCGTATGGAGCAGCACAGAAGTTCCAGCTCCTCTGGTCAGGCTTTATACATACATCTAAAAGAAAAAGACACATGTTTGAAGACTGCCAAGTCCATATTCTAGACCGGGAGCAGTCTGGTTCAAAAGAGGTGTTAAAGAAGCCATATATGTAAAAACTGAAAAATCAAGTTTGAATAGAGGGTGGGAGTGTGACATCTATTGTCTGCCACATATAATGCTCTTTTGGCACCTCTCCCTGGAAGATTTAATAAGGCCTCAAGGCCCCAATCATGCTAATATAATCAACACCTAACTTCATGGCATGCTTGCTGATTATGATAAAGAGATTATGCTGATTGGAGCAACATTCCAGAGGATATATTCCAGAAAGATCGTATTTACAAGTTATTCTGAATTGAGAAAGCCAGTTGGATGACTGGGGAAATTTCTTCAAGAAAAAAAAACACAGCAAGTCCAGTTGATTTGACTTATTTCTACAGATATACCATGACCTGGATGAATGAGAATCTTCACAAACATGATGTTGTTATGTCCTTGCAGCAAGTAGTGAAATGGATATATAGGGGTGAAATAGGAACTTTCAGATGCATATCTGATGGTATTAAAGTGACCAACTTCACTGTGCAAATGCTGGGTTTTATAAGTCCTCACCATCTACTTCACTTTGCCTCTCAATTTATTACGAATCTTGGAACATTGCAGATTGAAGCACAAATATTGCGCAGATCTAGATCTCATTCAGGGTATTGCCTGGACCTTGAGTCAATGTACAGTGTTTTATGCAACTACCTTGTGCATAGCTACAGCATATCTACAGAAATGATGGCATTGTAATAGAATACCAATCACAACGGGAAAAAGTACAGTTCATACAGGATAGCAGAGTGATAAGTATGGGGAATAGGAAGCAAATTGTGATAGTAACAAGGAATAGCCTATGAGGCAGGTTAACTGCTCAAAGTGATTTTAATTGTTTGCACAACATGTTTCCAGCCTCTCTGCTCTTTGTAAATTTGCTTACTGCATTTCCACTTTTATTAATATCTCAACATTTTTATGTCTTTGTTACTTTTCAGTTTCAATTAAAAAACAATATCTTGAACTCTTTCTTTTTACAATATTGTATTTCTTAGTAGGCAAATCTGTTGAGTGCTTGGGCCCAAGATTCCATTTATACCTATATGAAGTATGTATATGTTTTTCATCTTTCTTAATCTAGCAAACTTTGGACCTCACGGCTGCAAATCATCTGTACTAACCCATACCCCATTAGGCTTACCCTTAACAAAAAATATGAATAGTTTAGTCCTATGGGCGTATAACTCTTCTGTTTTATATTGTTCTATTAATCTCTTATATTGAATATGTAGTGTAATTTTGTCCCAGATTCCTAAATAATATATGATTATCAATGAATTAACATGCTCTTGATTCAAATTCAAAGGGAATCTAAGATTTCTGCTATAATAATAGCATGTTTGGATAAAAAGCAACGATGTGGTAAGCAACAGTGAGAAAACAAAGGGAAGTAGAGGGAATGAGAAGTGCCAAAAATTCTTACGAGCATCAAAGAAGATGATTACATATATAAACATATCTATCTATCTATCTATCTATCTATCTATCTATCTATCTATCTATCTATCATCTATCTGTCTATTTGTCTATTGTTTTGTGCAGCAGATCCCAGCATCCACATTGAAAGCCTTTCTGATGAATGAAAAAAAAATCATCCTACAATATACTGTTGATTATTTTAAAAGAAATATCAATTTTGTATCTTGTGTAAATGTGCAGATGTGTACAAGAGAATGGTATGTACCTGTACTGACATAAATAGAAGTGTGTGGGTGTAGGGTCACTAACGAGAAGAACAAGAACAGAAGGACATAGAGACCATGTTTTTTAGAAAATAATATATTTATGGATAAGTGCACTTTTGAAGTAAACATGGAACCTGTGAAAACTTATTTTACATCCATTGGTCCACTGCTAACCAATGCATTTCTAAAAAACTTGTTACCTAAATATATATATCTCTATATGCATACAAATATATATATATACATATATTCAATACAAAAAAGCCGCACTCCTAGGTCTTCTTTAAATAAAAAATGAAAAATTTATTGATTCAACGTTTCGGCAACAACACACGTGCCATCTTCAGGAAGGTGAACAATACAAAATGGTGCTCGTGCTTTTAAAGGGGTTAAAATGGCGCCAATTTACCATGGGTGACGTCATCATTGAGTGTCAAACATGTCAGAGATACAATCAGTGTAAAAAACTAAAGAAATCAGGCTCCATTGACACCATAGGAGCGAAAGTGTTAAACTAACACCATTCATCAAGGTGTTCAGTGAATAGTGGCGAAATAAACATGTGTCTAGTGATTCCATCAACAGTGTGCGCCAATAACAATATCAGTGCCTCGGTGTGATTAAAAGCAAGGAAAACATACAGCTTTCAGGATACGTTGCCCAATCATCCCAGCAAGTATACAGGAAGGTACACTTACCCCAGCAGGATCAAAAGAGGAGGATGCGATCGCTCTTGTTGCCCCTTGTCAGCACTGTGCGCACCAGACATTAGCTGCCCGTGTCATTCCCTCATTAGCGCATCAAAAGCCGCACAGTGCTGACAAGGGGCAACAAGAGCGATCGCATCCTCAGACCTAGGAGTGCGGCTTTTTTGTATTGATTACATTTCCTTTTTGACCTGCACCCAGGCGGTTGGCCATCGGGTTAAGAGTGCACTGGTTAGGGGATGCTTATATATATATATATATATATAATGTGCAAGTTTGCGAAGCCCTTGTCAAATTACATATTTAGTTAATTTTTTGTAAAAAGAAGTAAACATTTACAGTAGAAATCAGTGAGTTAAAAGAATATTTGAAAAATGTTAATGCACAGTTGCATCTTATTTTACCAACTTTAAAACATAGGAAAATTAAAAAACACCCTTGTGGGACAGAACACAGTTTGTATATGCATTTTGTATCCAGCTAAGAGTCTCGCTAAGATCTTCTTGGACTGTCTTGTTTAAGATCCACTCACAGATTTATGGGGACTGTGAGGGCCATTACTGTCTTGGTTATTTTGTCTTCTTGTAGAAGACATGCCATTTTCAGTTAACTACTTTACATTGGCATCCAGAAATTGCTGATATTTAGTAGAATTCATTGTTCCTGCTACAAGTACAGTGTTCTGTACAGTGTTCTGTCCATAGCACTTCACTCCGAGAGGTCTCTATATTGTGTAGATACTGTTTTACATACCTTAGATATTAACATTGCTCCTGGTGGCTATTATAGGAAGATCATGCAAATTCTTTGTAGTTATAAAAGGGTTAGCCTTTGCATATCTGGTCAGTAGCAGTTTTCTTTAAAAGTTATCTGGATTTTATTTTCTATTATGTTACAGATTCTATAAATTCCGCTGTTTCAGAAATATGTAGGACATTGTTTTAATTCACTTCAGTTCACAGATATGCATTAAACAATAAAAATAGGTTAGAAAAATCAAGCAGGATCATAATAAGGGATTTCTTTCACTCTACTCTCCTTTATTATTTTACATAGAAAGGTTTTCTAATGGCATAGGGGAGCAAATGCGACAGTGAGCTTGACAACATAATTAGAAGATTGTTAAAGCAGAAGGAAAAGAAAGCTTTATACTGCTTTTCCCTTTTTTTTTAAATAAGATTATTCTTCCTGAATAGTTAATCAGCTTTCATAGCTTCTGAAATCCAAAGCCTTTAAGCTACTCTATCAGTTCTTCATGGTTAATACTAAATGGCAAACAGTGACACCTCCTAAGGGGAAATCTAAAGTGTTAACTAAATGTGAGCAAACAGCTTGATGGCTGCAGATAAAAAGAACTTTGGCACATTACAAGTAATTTAAGAACATCACACTGTTACACCTTTGGTTGACAAGAGCTGACAAGGTTTGTTGGTCCATGTACCCATCTTCAATTTGAATGTCACTTTCCTAGTGACATAAGATAAATCTAAGGAATATTGAGTTTTAAAGACCGATGTTATAGCAAATATGTGTACGAGGCAATGGAGAAAAACAAAAACCCTAAAACAAACAAACAAAGAAACCATATAGCCAACAAAATGCACCAAATAAACATATTTTTTAACATTATTAAATAATATAGCTGACATACTATTATATACAGTTATCCTGTATATTTCCTGATTTCCTTTTTTCCTGTAATAATAAAACACTACCTTGTACTTGATCCAAACTAGGATATAATGAATCCTTATTGGAAGGAAAATCAGTCCATTGGGTTTATTTAGGGGGTTATTTACTAAGGTTTGAATTTATTTTTGTCAGAGTTTTAAAGGGGAAAACACAGATCTTAAATCTGTTGAGGTCATGTAGAAGAATGGCAGATATCTCTTTTACAACTGGAAGATATCATAATATAATACACAAAAGCTATGAATATCTTGTAAATTATATCCTTATAAACGGTGAGTTTTGATGTCATCAGTTATAAACGGTGAGTTCTGATGTCATTTGTGTCACATGACTCACTGAAACTTGTGTATTATAATAAATAAAGTACCCCCAGTTGCAAAATATGAGGATATTAGAAGTCACCTCGGAGTTCCATGACCTGTATAAAAACTTTATTCACTATATACGATGGGTTTCTAATGTTAATCACAATATTCATGGTTTTTGGGCAATAATCTGAAAAAATCAGAGTTTACGGTCGTCAAATCCAGAAAAATAGCACATTTTGGATTTTCTCACCATTTCTTTTCCCACACCACATTTTTTCGAGTTAATTTATTGATAAATAAGGTGAAAATCTGGATGAGTTTGTTATTTTAATGAAATACTGAGAAAAATTCAGATTTTAGTAAAAAAAACCACAATTTTCTAGTAGACTTAAAGCATGAAGATCCAAATTCTGGAAAGAGCCATTATTCGGAAAACCCCAGGTCCAAAGCATTCTGGATAACAGGTCCCATACCTGTTATTTTTTAATGTATGGACATTCAAACTTTGCTGGAAATTTTAAGCAACAATACAACTGTCCAGTTCAAACAATACCTAAATCCATTAATATCAGTGCCTTCAGAATTCATTATACAGTATTTGACCAGCTAAAATAATGAGTGGTCAAATTGACGAACACGATAGTTAATACACTGCTTGATTAAATTTTCAATATCAATTTGTTAGCTTATAGTGAATTGCCATGTGATTGGTTATTTAAAAAGTTTAATTCCAAAACAGTTTTGAATAATTTTTAATTTATTAATGCCTAATGTTTAGCAGGTACGTTTATAAAGGTATCTGCTATGCTAAATAATTTGGTCAAATATTTTTTTATAATTGTGCATTGCCATCTATTAAATACAGATAATGTTATCCCCATATTTTAGTTTGTTTGGCCATTTAATTTAGCCATATACCCTGTAAAATGAGCTAACCCAAAATCTCAAAAGATAAATGTGCAAAAGGTAGTTTCACTGAACAGGAGGGGATGTTGCAACTACAACACATCAAACCAGTTGCCACTGTGTACCGAAAGCATAAGGTATGGAAAGTGGTAAAACTGATTTATAAATTATGCTCATGTTGGCCCAATTAAATTATCGTTAGAAAATTTATATACCTATGAAAAATAATTTGCAGAAATGGTGCAATAGTAATCTTATCTATCGACAATTACATTATATTTAAATTCTTGTTGGGAGATTATGAATATTTTGGGTTTTATGCACCAAACCAAGGAGGAAAATAATGGTTAGGTCATATTGTTCTGGAACTTATAGGTCTACAATTGTGGCATGGGTGATCCCCAACTGCTTCTCATTTATAGAGTCTTTTACAGTATGTATAAAGCCCTAAATTTGCATCCAAGCTGCGCTGCTTTGTCTGAACTAGTCATGTGCAATCTGTGACCTTCCCGATGATCTTCTTGTGGGAGATCTTACACTCAGACATTGCCAGGCTTGACCATTTTATGTAGAAAATGCTCATAATAAAAAGCCATAATCCCAGCAGTAACCCATGTATAATTTGTGGCATATTTTAGCTTGCTTAGTAACAAATATATCCAATATTTTTGATAGCAAGAGACTGAAGTATTAAAAAGAAAAAATCTTCTGGGAATTTTCTTTATATATGTTGTCTTATTTTGTGTAATCACTGATTGATAGTTGAAGACAAAATGTTATTTTTAAGAGGCTTTTAGGTTTTAAGAAGTCCAAGGGAAGTGTATTTTGATTTTGTCAATACATTTATGCTTTTTTTGGGTTCAATAATTTAGATTTTTATGGTAAACTGTTTTTTTGGCAAAAATTACAAAGAAATCCATGCTGAGAAAAAGCATTTTCACACAAATGTATCCCAAATAGAGATATGCTACAGTTTTAAAATGCTAGCTGCTGTCAATACAGTTTTGAAATACATGTGGTTGCTAATGTATGCATGTGCATTGATGTCTGTTTACATGTGTGAAGTTAAATTAGTATTAGAATGCTAAAAATGAGCACTTACTGAACCTAAGCTTTTTTGTTCTTATATAAATTAATAATTGAAATTATTGGCACAGTGTGTCTGACATCTGTTTTGAGCTGCTATATGTATTACACCTTTCTACTGCTTGAAGAAAGGTTAAAGGACTAGAAATGCCATAATACATATTTAAATTGTTTATCTTCTTATCCAGCACTTAAAAAACAGACTGACATTCTAACATATATGCTTTTTTTATATGAGAGATTTCTATATTTTATAGTTCTCTAGAGAATAGTGACGTGTGAAAAAATTCTGCAGGCATGGATTTGCGACAAATTTCTGCGTTTTGCTGCCTGCTAATGTTTTTTAACTGTGTCGAAAATTTGCAGGCAGGACAAAATAATTTGGATGCCCATTGACTTTAATGCATTTGCACAAAATAGTTGCTTGTATTCAAACAGTCGCTCACGTCAAAAATCGACGGGCTTCAAAATAATTTTGATGCCAATTGACTTCAATGCGCTTCGTGAATTTTTTCACCATTTTGAGAATTATTCGGCAATGCGAAATGGTGAAAATTTGCGAAGCACATTGAAGTCAATGGGTGTCAAAAAAAATTTGACCCAAGTACATTTTTGACACGACCGACAATTTTTATACGTGCAACTATTTTGTCCAAATGCACATATTCATCCATCACTAGTAGAGACTCATGAATCACAGTTGACCCCATTTGCCTTCCTGTACAAGACTAAATCCATTGTATTCCTTACAACTTATCTGTGATCTGCTATATAGAAATGGGCCCTACAGTCATACAATTTTAACCGGAGTAGCTGCTCCCCCATATCTATGCAGCTATGCAACTTATTGTATATAGTAGTGTAGGGCCCTATAGGGATACAGGCCCTATAGAGTTAATCTTTTGACCATGTCCTTGGGTTATTGGGTAGAATCCCTGTTACAGAATAACCTTTACAGTGATAGGCTGAGAGATTTGATGACACTGCTCTGACACACTCCCATATAGTGTGTGCAGGGAGTGGCCACTTCCTCTTTTGCCTCTGGATGTGATTCCAGCTGGATGTGCTCAGGGGGACTGAGTGCAATAGGCCCAGAAGAAGACATGTGTCCAAGTCGGGGACCAGGTAACCCTGTGAATGAGGAACAGATATACTAGGGCAGACTTGTCATAGTCTCTCTAGGAGAGAAAGGCAGATAGGATAGAGAGAAAGAGCAGCTGAAGCTCCAACAAGGATTTGCAGAAAGGGAGTAGCTTCCCAGAGGCTCTGTGTGTTGCCTCCAGTCAGGGACCTCAGTGAAGAGGGACTGTAGTGTAGAAGCTGCTTTCCTGACAACTTCCAGGAGGGAAAGGTTGTACTGCAATTGCCTGTGTACTCTCTGTGTGAGCCTGCCTTTGATCTGTGTGAACTCTCAATATGCTGTTTTCCTCAACTCCTGCGTGAGTACTGAAACCTGTGGTCATTTGCCCTTTTTGGCATAATAAACCGTTCCTGATTGTTAAGAACCTCCTGGCGCCCAAGTTGTTTTTGTGTGCACAGTAGCCTGGGGGGGGGGATGTAGTTGCACTACACCATAGAGGGAACACTTCCACTTAGCGAAGGCCCTGCCCTGGGTGTAAGTCGTGTGTAACCCATGCTCTAGTGTTCTAGCTGGTGAATTAACCCCGAGTGGCCCAAATAGGTGTTACAGTAGTAATGTTTCTCAGGCAAACAACAAAATATTTTTGTGATGATGCATTCGAAACAATTTCATTTGTTCTTCTTACCGGTCCTTTAATAGCTAAAATGGCATATACCTAGAACATAGTGACATCATTTAATAGATTTTACCCATGTATAACTTACACATGCTTCATGTTCAATATTATGATTGCCTTTTATATTCATTAATACTTTATTTTATGGTGATATTCCTAATTGCACAAAGTGTAATGCCAGGCTTCAGTAATGTGTGAAAGTGTTAACGTTAAATTGTGTTTTACTAAATCATAGAACTGGCTTCCTACAGGTTAGATGGATCATGCAATAGATAATTTTGAAGGCTTACCAGATTAATAATTAAATACAGTAACATTGTTTCAAGATAGCTGGGACAGCCAAATCATTTATAAAGTACAAGGAGGCCAATAAATCATGCAAAAAAAGTTATCAGGCAAGCAGTAAAAAGAATCCAAAATTATTTTTCAAATATGTTAATAGTAAAAAAATCAAGCAGGAAGGGGTGGGACCCTTAATATCAGAGAAGGGTCAGCTGGTTGATGAGAACAAAAAAAGCTGAGATTATGAATATTTTTCCTCTGTCTACACAAATGAGGAAGGTTTCCTTCTTAAAAGACCCAATTCTAGTAATTTAACTAATGATGCATGGTTCACACATGAGGCATTTAAAAGAGACTAGAAAATGTTAAGATAAACAAAGGTCTTGGACCAGATGGTATTCATCCCAGGATACTTAGTGAGTTTAGCTCTGTGATTGCCAAACCTCTTTACTTTTTTTTCAGGATTCATTGAGGTCTGGCATGGTGCCGAGAGACCGGCGAGTTGCTAATGTGGTGCCTCTATTCAAAAATGGATCCCGTTCTCAGCGTCAATATTATAGGCCAGTTAGTCTGACGTCAGTGGTAGGAAAGCTTTTCGAAGGGTTAATTAAGGATAAGATACTGGACTCCTTAGCAAATCATAATACCATGAGTGTGTGCCAGCATGGTTTTATGCGTAATCGATCTTGCCAGACTAACTTAATTTCTTTTTATGAGAAGGTGAGCAGGGACCAAGATTCTAGGATGGCAGTGGATGTGATTTACTTAGACTTTGCTAAAGCATTTCATACAGTGCCACACAGAATGTTACTGGTTAAATTAAGGGATGTTGGCCTTGAACATAGTATTTGTACCTGGATAGAGAACTGGCTAAAAGATAGACTGCAAAGAGTGGACGTAAATGGAACATTTTCTAATTGAACCAGTGTTGTTAGTGGAGTACCGCAGGGCTCTGCACTTTGTCCCTTGCTTTTCAACTTGTTTATTAATGACCTGGAGGTGGGCATTGAAAGTACTGTTTCTATTTTTGCAGATGATACTAAATTGTGCAGAACTATAGGTTCCATGCAGGATGCTGCCATTTTGCAGAGTGATTTGTCTAAGTTGGAAAACTGGGCAGCAAACTGGAAAATGAGGTTCAATGTTGATAAATGCAAGGTCAGGAGTGCCGGTCGGCGCATCCCTCCTCGATGACGGCGCATCTCTCCCTACGTGGGTAGCAGCGGCGCTGGCGTCCTGACACCGGTGCAATGACATCATGTGCCTGGTTAGAAAATTTTAAATAAAAACCCTTCCAGGTCACAGTTCAATGCCCGATTGTAGGTTTTGAAGATTCCTGGGTGCTTGATAAATCCTGTTATATTGAATCCTGGACTTTTGACCCTGCCTGAACCTCAACTTTGATATTATTCTGCATGCCTTTTGCCTGGACTTTGATTACGATTTCACCTTATCCTATTTGTACCGCAAACTTGGACTTAAACCCCTAAAGCTTCCTCCTCAGTCCTGACTACTCCCACTGGGAGCCAATAGGCCCCCTGACAGTTATGCACTTTGGCAAAAATAATATGAATGCAAGTTATACACTAAATAGCAGTGTGTTAGGAGTTTCCTTAAATGAGAAGGCTCTTGGGGTTTTTGTAGATAACTCATTGTCTAATTCTGGGCAGTGTAATTCTGTGGCTACTAAAGCAAATAAAGTTCTTTGTTTCATAAAAAAGGGCATTAACTCATGAAAACATAATTATGCCTCCTAATAGGTCCCTGGTAAGGCCTCAAATGGAGTATGCAGTGCAGTTTTGGACTACAGTCCTTAAGAGGGATATAAATGAGCCTGAGAGAGTGCAGAGACGTGCAACTAAACTGTTAGAAGGATGGAAGACTTCAATTATGAGGGTAGACTGTCAAGGATGGGGTTGTTCACTCTGGAAAAAAGGCGCTTGTGAGGGGACAAGATTACACTTTACAAGTACATTAGAGGACATTATACAAATATAATAATTAGACAAATAGCAGGGGACCATTTTACCCATAAAGAGGAACACTACACCAGAGGCCACTCCTTCAGACTACAAGAAAATAACTTTCATTTGAAGCAACGTAGGGGCTTCTTCACAGTGAGGACAGTGAGGTTGTGGAATGCACTGCCGAGTGATGTTGTGATGGCTGATTCTGTTAATGCCTTTAAGAGTGGCTTGGATGATTTCTTGGACAGACATAATTAGGGATGCACCTAATGCCCTGTCATTCATTCCTCATATCCAGTCACTTATTAAATCATGTCACTTCCACCTAAGGAACCTTATCCAAAATACGATCATTTATCACCCAAGACGCTGCCAAAATTCTTATTCACTCTCTCATCATATCACGTCTAGACTACTGTAACTCTCTTTTAATTGGCCTCCCCCTCCAGAGACTGTCACCTCTCCAGTCCATAATGAACACTGCTGCGATGCTCATATACCTCAGCAACCGCTCCTCCTCTGCCACACCATTCTGTCAATCCCTACACTGGCTTCCGTTACCTTTCAGAATCAAATTCAAATTAAAGACACTGACTTTCAAAGCACTTCATAACTCTGCCCCATCCTACATCTCTGAACTCATCTCTTTATACTCACCCAATCGCCTACTACGCTCCTCTACTGACCTGCTACTCAACTCTTCTCTCATTAACTCCTCAGATGCTCGCATTCAAGACTTTGCAAGGGCAGCACCCCTCCTCTGGAATGCTCTCCCACGGTCTGTCCGACTTTCTCCCAACCTTTCTGCTTTCATGAAATCTCTGAAAACGCACCCCTTTCGAGAAGCCTACCCTCACTCTGCTTAGCTACCAAACGCAACACCACATACAATACCGCATTTCTCACCCACTTAATTCGATCTTGCCCACTCCCACACCTTGTGTATTACTCGCTTCCCTTTAGACTGTATGCCTATGCATAGGGCCTTCCTCACCTTTTTGTACCTGTATTGATTGTGATGTTTGTTACATCATATGTTCTATGTATGTAATTCATGTGATGTAGTTGTATAATCACATTTACTTTACAGTGCTACGCAATATGTTGGCGCTATATAAATACATGTTAATAATAATAATAATAATCACTCATTTCAAAATGAAAGTTCATAACCTCTGAGGAGGCAGTAAAGCAAAATAGTTCCAGCCTTGCTGGTAAAGGAAAATGTTCTTTCCCAAAGGGCCCACAGCCCCACTTAAATCCGAAAAGCAAATAAAAAGTTCTCTCACAGTCCTTTGGAGATTTCCTGTGCCTCCTTCTGAAAAACCCAGCAATAAATCCTTATGCCAAATAACACAGGTTGCATGCAGTGGTGGTGATTTTTTTTCCAATACAACCTTAGTGGATTTTCTTTCTCTCTCAGAACAGGGCGGAAAGCAGACTTAATTGAGCCACACTTTCAACTCCAGGTTGCTGATGAGAGCCTCATTTTCACAGCCCTCTGTGTAGCTTCATAGAGGGTTCTGGAAGGGACACACATACTCTGTGCTGAAAAAGTCTACCTTGGTTTATACTCTAGTCAGTGGGCAGTAGCTGAGATTGCAGTCACTTTTAATCATTCCTATACCAACAGTTCGCTTGGGGAGAGACTGCAATATCAAACAGCGCCCTCTGTTGGTTATATGAAAGAATAACAGTGCGCCCTCTGCTGGTTATATGAAAGAATAACAGTGACTGCAATATCACACAGCGCCCTCTGTTGGTTATATGAAAGAATAACAGTGACTGCAATATCACACAGCACCCTCTGTTGGTTATATGAAAGAATAACAGTGCACCCTCTGTTGGTTATATGAAAGAATAACAGTGACTGCAATATCACACAGCGCCCTCTGTTGGTTATATGAAAAAATAACAGTGTGCCCTCTGTTGGTTATATGAAAGATTAACAGTAACTGCAATATCACACAGCGCCCTCTGTTGGTTATATGAAAGAATAACAGTGACTGCAATATCACACAGCGCCCTCTGTTGGTTATATGAAAGAATAACAGTGACTGCAATATCACACAGCGCCATCTGTTGGTTATATGAAAGAATAACAGTGCGCCCTCTGTTCGTTATATGAAAGATTAACAGTGACTGCAATATCACACAGCGCCCTCTGTTGGTTATATGAAAGAATAACAGTGACTGCAATATCACACAGCGCCCTCTGTTGGTTATATGAAAGAATAACAGTGACTGTAATATCACACAGCGCCCTCTGTTGGTTATATGAAGGATTAACAGTGAAGGCAATATCACACAGCACCCTCTGTTGGTTATACGAAAGATTAACAGTGATGGCAATATCACACTGCACCCTCTGCACATGGTAGTGGGACAGTGGGACAATGCACACAGTAATCCGTTTGGCAATTCTCTGTCACCATCAACTTTGCAAAGAAGTCCGGTTGATCGCTGGGGGGGTCGCTTTGGCGGAATGTGTGCTGCTGGGAGACAGGGCTGTAGTTGTGTCTAGGCTTATACTCGAGTCAATACGTTTTCCCAGTTTTCGTAGGTAAAATTAAGTACCTCAGCTTATACTCGGGTCGGCTTATACTCGAGTATATATGGTATATTGAGTTTAATTAACAATATGATCAATGAAGCATGTAGCATACAGTAAGTGAGTTCCAAGTGGTTTGTATGAAACAACAGGTTTCTATATAGTATCCATGAAGAGTATTTTCATAAATAACACATAAGTACAAAAGTATATGCTTGAAGTTGATTTCAATCGACTTATTTGGTGAGGAATAGAATGAGATAAGGGTTTCCCAATTTGTTTCTTCCATTGGGTAGGCAAACCAACAGTCAGAATTATCAAACTTCTAATTTGTTTCACAACAAAATCACTAACTTGTATTTAAATTTCCAAAACTTGAATTTCTGAGATTTATTAAGTGCAAAAAAACTGGAAAGTCTGAAATCATACAAAATATAATTAATACTATTTTATAGGCCAATTTAAAGGTTTCTCAGAACAGTTATTCACAAAAAAAAGTGTTGCTGTGTGCTAACCATGTATTGTTTTCAAAATCCATTCTTGGTCCTCAAACTGTACCTTAAAGACACTGACACAACATACCTTGGTGCACTTTCATTCCTTGGATGGCACCTACAGCATTCTTTTTAAAACTGACAATTGATCAATGGGCTGCACAGCTAAAATGGAATATCCACTATAGAGTTCAGCTATGGATTTTCATATTTTACATTTGTTTCTCAAATGCAATTTTTTTTATTAACCTTTATTTTTATGTAATGCCTACTACATAATATAATGCCTAATATAGACTTTCTATAGTTTACTATTTTTCATGTTTCAAATGACTCATTTGAGTAACAGTATACTATAATCAATTTTTATGCTGGAAAAAACAATGTTTGTCTCACAGCAGGATGCATTGTTAACAGCAGGAAAAAGTTAAAGTTTTAAACCTAAAACATTAAACATGTAAAATCAGTAAGAAAAAGTTAACCAAAATATATGCATTGCCCTTAACTACACTTCTTATATGATGTATCACAGTTGTAGTCTTAGGGGTAGATGTACTTAAGGGCGAAGTGGCAAATGCTGGCAGCATCTGCAATTTACGAACGGGCGCAGGCGCCGATTCGCTAGTGAAAGAGATAGGCGCTAGTGCTCATTAGCACTCAAACCGGTTTCCCCCATACATTTTCTAACATATGGAACATTAACTATACAGTAGGCTCATGTGTAGGGCATTATAACAACTCAATTCTCTTTATTAAGGTTCCTAGTGTAAATGTAATGTATTTGCTGCAACATATAACATAAAGACATCCATTCAACTTTAAATTTCCCGCCGTATGAAAATTAACCTGAGCGCAAGACCTCTAGCAAATTTGCGCTAGGCAGAAATGAACGCTATCGCATATTCACTTTCAATTGCTCACATTGCCAAAGTAACGCTACTTAAAACTTGCAAGCGTTCGGCACCCAAGACGAAACTCCGCATTTTAGTGAATTATCGTTGTCTGAGCGAATTTTCGCCTGGCGGAGTGTAAAAGCTTTTTCTCAAAGGAGAAAAGCAGTGCAAGGTTGTTAAAAATCATGGTCAATCATCTCAGTTTGGTAACCATAATATGAATAGACATACTTTTTTACAGTGTGTCATTATTTTCTTTATAATTGAACATTTATGAATATTCAGAAATTAAAATAAACTTTTTTTTAACTTCTCAAATATAAAGATGTAGCCGTTTTTAAAATTTCATTTACCAAAAAAGCGACTGAATATTTTCTTCTACTTTTTGTAAGCATGAACAATTTGGAATGTTGTCAAGAAGAATTATTCATTGTTCAGTGCTTGGACGAATGACAGAAAGCTGGCACTATTAGACTGTATTGGATGGTCTTAAAAATAACTTTCAAAATGGGAATGCACTTTCCATTTTTTTAGACAGATATCGTAAACATTCTGCCAAAAGGAATTCTAAGACAAAAGAGAAACTGCAGTGTCACGGTTTATGCAGGGTAGGTTTTTTAGGCAAAAATCATAAGCACTGTATTATTTGTGTTTATCTAGCTTTCAATAACATAGCCAACAAATACGATTATAATAAATTAAATTAACAGTCCAGATATAAAATTATAATGTAAATAATAATACTATACAGTGGATTTGATATAAAAAGACAGGTCCAGTTTACCTGCAATAGTTCACATCAGAGTCCAGATGCCACACTTCTCCCTCATCCACCATGTACTGAAAATTAGCGTTGGAGCAGGTCTGAATCGATAGTGCTCTCTACACTAGAAGAGCCAAAATTCCAGTTTAAAATACTGAATTTCGCCTTTCAAAGTTACCAGGAGCTTTTTATTCCCACTGGTCACCTGCGGGGGTGCTTCCACCTTAGGCAAGATAGTGCCTGATGACAGCAGCTCCCTGGGTAACAAATTCTACCAGACAGATAGCTAACTACATTTCGTAGACTCCTTCTCTCTGGTTTGCACACTCCCCCTCTGGCTGATATCTGTGCTGCAGCTACGGTTTATAAAATGAATTAATAAGGAGAACGGAAAACTAACGATGGGTAATTGTCTGTATAAAGGGACAAATAAAATAATATAAAATGATATATCCCCAAATTGCTTCCCGAAATATGCAGAGACAAAACCTGAGCCAGGTGAGTGTCCCTGAAATTTAATGTGGCCCCTATAATGTCATATCAAACTGTGTTCACATAATGCCAAGGCCCTGTTGCCAGAGGCTAAAGGGTTAATATCAGTTAGGGCCACAAGATAGAATTGTAGCTACAGAACTGGCTATATTTCAGTAGTGTTAGCCACAATCCTTGCAAACCGTTGGACACAGGAAACAAATACTATTGCAACAGGTTTTCCAGTAATACTTGCAACTGCTCAGATGTAAGTATTTTCTTGACCATTTATGGCAATTCCATGTTCTATTTACTTCACTAATGCTCTGTGAAATGTATATGAACTTGGTCAAATAGGCGTGACATTTGAATCTCTCTGTGCCGTACTAAGTGTGACATTGTGACAAGCTTCCTAATATTCCAATGTTTTGTCTAATAAATAAATCAGCAATTCTCATGAACCTTCCTTGTCTTGGAGTCTTGTAAATTAATAAGGTTATGGTAAACAAATTACCAACACTACATAGTCTGTAATTTTCTTCTGGTGATTAGTTTCTGGTACCTTGTTGTCACTCAAGCTAGGTCCTATTTCTGTCATTGTAAAAGTTGTCTGGTAACCTAGACATGAGTAATATGCCATTTTTATCTCAGAGAGGCCTCATTGTCACTACTCTGCAATTTGTAGAAAATATTGAGAAAGATTCTCATTTTTCAGATTGTTCACACGACTACATTCATACCAATAAAAGTCTTTTAAACGAGTGCTCAGTCTCTATAAACTATTATAACTGTTATAAACTATCATGTTGCATAGCACTATTAGATACACTCTGATATAATTTGTTTTCACACTGTTTTGTTTTCTTTGAGCAAAGGTGTTTTTAGGTTTATATTTGACTGATATAATACAGAGTACTGCACGATAGTGGAGTGCTCTACCTGACTGGTAAACACTGGTTGAAGGTGCCGGGTGCATTTACCGGAAGACCCTTCCCTTGCACAGGGTCAGAGATACTTGTGGTCATTTAACTACTCGGTACTTGAAGTTTCACATTATTAATGCAACAATGATTATTCTCAATCCCAGTCATGTCACAAAACATTTCAGATTCAGCACACTTATACATAAATCCAGTGCTTGAACCGGGGTAATAAAAGTGCACTGTATGGCATGCTAAAAATAAGTCCCTCCCAAAAATGATAAGCCTTGGGCACAATACTTTCTGGTTTCACCAACTTTAAAGCAAAGCCATTTGGTTATTTCCATTTTGTTATTTCCTTCTAAAAGTTGACACCGGCACCCATTAAAGTCAATGGGTGTCCGTTATGTGTCGGGCGCGTCTGAATTGTCGCCGGCATTGAAAACTTTCAACTGCGACTTTTCACAGCGGCGAAACACGGAAATTCACCTCAAATTTGCACCTGGGGAATAAATTCGCCCATCACTACTACTGTACTCTTTATTTTTTTCTTTTTGTTGCCTCTATTTTCTTCTTCTCTTCTGTTATCTATAACCCTCTCTAATGCTTCCGCCTCCTTCAACTATATAACACTTCTCAGTCTCATCTCTACTTCTTTCCCAGCAATCTATTCTCTCCTTTTATCTTCTATATGGTCTTTTAACTTGTGCTTTTTAAACTCTCTATTTTATTTGGATGCAGAAGAGAGGAGATGCAGTAGAAAGCTCTGGAATTTTGGATACAAAGCCTGCACATAGGATCTGTTAGAAAGATATTTTCATTTTTTGTTTTGTAAACAAGTAATATATTTAATAAACCGATAAAGAGAATTTTCACATTTTCTACATATTTTGATGCTGTTTAGCGAATTTTGACACATGGCAGATTTGTTCATCACTAATTTTAAACATAACCCCACCCTTAATTATCAAAAGCTTTTTCAGAATCTTTTCAGATTTTTTATCTTTCAAGCATCGGGATTAGGAAACTCACCATGTTTTAAGTAGCAAGCTTTAACTTTTTTGAAAAAGCACAATTGTGGAAAAAAATAGATCCAGCTTCTGAGGGTGGTGGCAAAAAGGGAGATTTGGTGTCAAGGGAATTCACAAGGAAACTTTGGGTGGCTTTGAAAACCGAATCGATACGTGTGCCAACCTGCCGGCGATTCGTATTCTTCCCAGCGGGAAGGCATTTGGGGAGATTAGTCGTACGCAGTAGAGAACATTTGTCGCTTGGCAACTAATCACCCGGTGTGCCACCACCCTAAAAGCAAAGCAGTTGTGCTAATGTAACCATGAAGCCTAAGTACACAACAATTCATATGTATTGCTAGTCTACCCTACTGAAAAGTATTTGTGCACATTGGTTGTTGGTATAGTAGGGGTAAATCAGATTAAAAAAAATTAATATTGAGACATATATTGACATAATAACAGAGTAGCTACTGTATAAGAGAAATGTTGCATAAATCTATAAACCTTTGATTAAATTATTACTGCTTATCTTTTGGCCAATATAGAGAATAGTGAAAAAACTATTTAAATTTGCTGTATACAGGGGTATAAAAATAACTTCTTGAAAACAAGGCAAACCAATCACTTGACTAGCATTTTACTGTATGTATTAATGCTAGTAGCCCTGTGTTTTCTTTTTAAAAAGACATTTACCAGTAAGACAAATTAGTCTCACTAAAAAACAACTATTCAGATAAAGTCAACCTTAAGATGGTCTCCATTCTTCTTAGAGAAATTTTGTGGATTATGGGTGACTTTCATATTTGAATTCCCTGTATCAGGTACAGCTAAAATTAGATAGATTAATCTTATTTGTCTTGGATAAAGCAAAAGATCAGACAGGTTGAAAGAGCCATATAATTATGCCTCGATAGGCCTAGTACAATTGTGGAGTCAAAATGCTAAGCATTTGCTCTATTGTATGAGTCAAATTATAGTACACGAGATTAATTGGCACAATGTATGCATTACATTAAGACTTTATGTTGAGCAATTAGCTCATTGGTTTCAGTCAGAGTGCTGTGCCCTCCCCTGCCATGAGGACAGGCTTGTCATCATGATAAGCAGGTAAGGCTTTGGTAGAATGCTGGCCATGAGCAGAAACTTGGATTACTCATTCCTAGGATTAACTGTATAATGTTTATAGCATATGTTTATGGTTGAAAAGAAAAATGTAACAATAACAAAAATTTTCTAATATAAAACATTCGTATGTGTACAGTTGTACAAGCAACATAATTAACATATTAAGCAAAGCAAATGAAGCTAAAGTAAATAACATTTCAGTTGTGTGCACCTAAAACATACATCATCAGTCAATAATTACCAACTGTGAGTCTCTTGCTTTATAGATTTATAAAGCAATTGCAAATGCTTTCTTGAAATCTTTCAGTAATTTTCTAGATAATACAACTCTACTGTGCATTACTTGTTGTAATAGACATTGAACAGAATCTTTACATCAATATTATCCTTTCTGTAGTTTTTTTTTATTAGCCACTACCATTGCTCAAACAATAAAAAACATTTTAGCCTATGTTAACCAAAAAAAAAAAGAAATAGCAATGCTAAGACAATAAAGCAGAAAAAAACCCTAATGTCATTTACAAGTTATATTTCTACAATTGGAAGTAAGAGCAATTTTGTTAAACACACTACCCCTCAAGCAAATATTTGGAAATAAAGCCAATTCTGAAAAAAATGCGCAGTATAATGCAGTATGCTGCACTTGCTGTAACTTCTTCATGAACAGAAGGTGCTTTTCACTCTACAGTTATTACTTTTTAAATTGATTTTGCACACTTGCACCAAAGTGTTATTGGAATCGTCAGCGATAACCAGCAATCCCACTCATATTTCCAAGAATAATGGATTTTACAAACAAAATATTTACTGAGAACGCAGTAGGAGGAGACAGTAAAATGAGAGATGGAGATAGGCAGATGAGGTTGAAAAAGGAAACACATATGTTATAGTAACAGTGAAAAATATTGATGAAATATTGATAAGATGTGCAGAAAACATTTCCAAAGGGAAATATTTATACATATATGAAATGGCCAACAGTATCCAGACCCATTTAAGCCAAAAGTTTCAAGGTGCTACATCTAAAATATGTCCTCAATTGAAATAGTTGAAAGAAGAGTAAGAGCTGTTAGAGAGTGTAGGAATTTTTATTAGTAATCAGAGGCAAAAAAATCCTAACTTCTCCATATGTAATGCCAAGCAACATGAAGCAGTAGAAGCAAATGGAGCAAACATTTAGGGCAGGCTCTCCTATATTAGCACAATAATGCCCCATAAATTGGCCACTTGACCACAGATTTCAAATCATGTAGGGGCAGATTTATTAACATTTAAAATCAACTTTTTACTATAATTTGATTAATTTTACTATACTTTTTAGCAAAAATCTCATTCAAGTTTCTGAAACTCAAATTTGTAAGATGTAAACAAAAACCAAAATTTCTGCATCTAAAAGCTAGTCAGTTCAAGTAAAATTCAAGCTATTTTTCAATTTGAAATTGAAAAGCGCTCATTGAAAATCAAGGGTAGAATGTGATTTTGAAGTACAAAGGTTCACATTCAAGGTTTTTAGATTTAAAAAAACTTGAAATTCCATTATTAATAAATCTGACTCCCTTTGGACACATTTAGAACAAGGGCAGATATTTTATCTAGCTGATAAAGTGCACCATGTTAGCCAGTGAAACAAGAGCATAACAAATTGGGCTGGTTGTCTAATGTTGCTGTTTGTCTGTTAACAATCTGTAGACTGGCAAATTCCAGTGGGACTGCTATAAGATGCCATAGACAGTCACTATTTATAGGGTATGAGAGAGACTGTTTGGGCATCTGTGTAATTGAAATGCCAGGACCTTATTTGGATCTTAGCCCGGACCTACTCATGTCTAAAGCACTTTTTTCCATCACCATCTTTTATTAAACCACACCATTTTCTTGTTCCTATTTTCTATCCTACTTATCACCCACCCTTTTTCTCTCTCCATTTTTTTGATCTCTCCCATTCCTTATTTTCCAGTGTCACTATCTTTTGCTTTTTAACCTCACATAATATCCACCCATTTTTCATTTGACCGCTCCTATATCACCCTTCTCATCTCCTCTACTATTAGGGGCAGATGTATTAAGGGTCGAATATCGAGGGTTAATTAACCCTCGATATTCCACTGGCGAATTAAAATCCTTCGACTTCGAATATCGAAGTCAAAGGATTTTGCGCAATTCGTTTGATCGAACGATCGAAGAAATAATCGTTCGATCGAATGATTAAATCCATCGATCGAACGATTATCCTTCGATCAGAAAAAACTTGGAAAGCCTATGGGGACCTTCCCCATAGGCTAACATGGACTTCGGTAGCTTTTAGGGGGCGAACTAGGGGGTCGAAGTTTTGTCTTAAAGAGACAGTACTTCGACTATAACAATTTTTAGTTCGAATCGTTAGATTCGAAGTCGTAGTCGAAGGTCGAAGTAGCCCATTTGATGGTCGAAGTAGCCAAAAAAACACTTCGAAATTCAAAGTTTTTTTTTCTTCTATTCCTTCACTCGAACTTAGTGAATGGGCCCCTAAATGTTTTACCTTATTCCAAGTCATCAATAATAAATCCAAAATGCTTTTCACCTTCGCACAGTATTAACACATATTCTTTAAGTTAATTCAGTGTTATGTATTTATATGTGCAAA
The DNA here is from genome assembly GCF_017654675.1 of Xenopus laevis. Taxonomy (NCBI): domain Eukaryota; kingdom Metazoa; phylum Chordata; class Amphibia; order Anura; family Pipidae; genus Xenopus; species Xenopus laevis. The sequence continues at coordinate 107,402,216 of NC_054374.1, forward strand.
ATTAATGTTTATAAAACAAGAATCTGTAGCTTAGTTTGGAGAAAGTAAACTGACATTTATACCATAAAAATACATTTTCATTTTATTTCCTTTATAAACATAATGCAAAGTTGCATACTGCATATACTTAAAGGAAATACCACATAAGCACTAATGCTGAAATGAAAATGGTATTATTTTTAAAACATTCTTCTACTAGATCTACATCCCATGTGGACACAACATCGAAAGTGTTTTATGACAAAGCATTTAAGCATACAAGAGCTAGATACTGTATCAGCAAGCACTTTTATTGGGGAAAAATATAATTGTTAGCCTTAAAGGGCCATTAAGCAAATGACTAGAATTCATAAAGAGGTAGGAAATAAATGAGCACTCAGTAGGGAATAAACTGTAAAGAAAATGCCAACATAGAATTTTCGATGGATGTTGTTGTAAGTATGTAAGATTATAAAACTCTTCTCTGTGTGTACGGCAGGTATATGCTAAACACAATGAAGTAAATATAAAATCTGCAGATGCTGAAAATGCTTTGGCTAAAGTGCTTTTTTTATGCTTAGTATGAAGCTCAGCATGAAAATTAGAGCTTGCAGAACATAGAAATTATAGTGTGTCTCCATGATCACACACATATGCCTCTCACCACAGACTGTAATAAACGGATGTTACTCAGAGATGTCTCATGTAAAACTTGTTCTTAAGCCTTTTGTCTCTTTGTAAAATAAAGAGTTTGTAAAATTATTTGTGAATTATAAAAGGCAATTTTGAAGGTGATATATATTATGTAAGCACACAGGCCCATTTCCTGGAAGAGAATTAGCCATTGTTGCTGAGGCATCAGGCTTCCTAAATGTGTTCTCTTAGGTTAAAGGTATGTTGTGAAAAATGGTCATACACTGTTTAAAAAATTGTGGCTGCCTTCCTAAGTTACAGGGGGGACCATTATCTTTACATTTGTCATTGCCTGCTTTTGCTTTTCTTTACAAAGTATAAGTATTCCCTTGAAAAGTTGATCAAAATAGCTAAAGCAGTATCAGTGTATATTAAATTACTGTACATAAGTAATATAAGTGGGCTTTTTGGTATAGAATTAATATGCTTTTTAAAAACAGGAAACAAAGCTTAGTTTATTTTTGTTATATGTTAATATGTCTGATATTCACCTTTAACTTCCTGGGCAAAGTAAATGTAAAAGCATAGGGGAAAAGGATGTGAGAAATTTAAGGGACGATCAGGGTTTTAAAAACACTGGTGAGCTACGAGCAAAAAGCCCTGGAAAATCTGCGCAAGTACTGTTGTAACCAAATGCAATTTGTTTATAATATATCTGTCATTCATTACCTGACTACATGGCACATCCTTTCAGAATCCTCATCCTTATTAGTACTGTTATTACGCAGCTACCAATTTACAAGGCATGCAGGTGCTGTTTGCCATAGGGCAGGGCCCCATCTCCAAATTTATTGCAAATGTTCTGACGGCCCCTAGATAAATACCCCTTCTGCCCATTTTTTAAAGTGGCCCTGAGGAAGATATGATTTTTCTATTGTACGTAGCAATAATTTAGGAAGATTTAAACAAATACCGGTATTGTATTAAACCACATAAGTTTATTGCAGGTGAACATACATTCATACTATATAAGAAGGGTAAAGCTATCAGGTCAATGTATTCTCTGTTTATCATGTACAGTATTCTGCAAGCCATTTCAGATTCTTTTGATTATATTGACTATAAAAAGACTAAACCTACACAACACATACATGGAAAATAAAAAGTAAAGAACATGGCCACTAGATATGTAAGGCCATCAGTGATTAATGAAATCTTTTCTTTAATTCAATAAATCCCTATAACTGCAAATTCTTGGGCATTATACTAAACTACTTTATAAGCCAACATATTCACATTGCTGTACATAAGGGCAAAAGCTCTAACCCATCTGAAATTCTGAACAATGACAAAATGACTATGCACCCTCCACACAACTTGAAAAGAAAACGCAAGTGAGAAATCCACAACCATTAAGTGTTCAAGGTGGATCCCTATGAGACATTTACTATAAATATTTTCTTTATATTTAAGCAAGGTCTACCATGCACCTTATAATTTAAATGGTAATGCCCTTGAACATCTCCTTCACCCACCATTGTGAAGAAAAACAAAGATGCTTTTTCTGCATGTAGTCCCCTTGGATTACAGATTTATAAATAATAAAAAAATAAACTCTATCATGATTGACAAGAAGCTTCCAGCAAATCACAGGAAAGTCAAGTCAGTGTTCTATCTACAGTATATAAGCAGCAATATAAGTAACAAATTTCATTTGTTTGCACTTAGGATTGCTTCTCCAGACACTTCTGTACCAAATACAAGCCTAATAAATGAAAATTATGTTGAAAATGCATTGAACTGTTGTTCTGAGCAATTAATTAAATGCGGCAATTATTTAATTGATTTATACTTGTTTTTATTCAAACCCTTGTACTGAACTGACCCCCCTGAAAACAATTAGGAATTAAAGGAGAAGGAAAGCTACAGAGGCATTTTATTGCCAATAGATTAGCTGCAATAGTGCAAGCTAGAATACTATATTTATTCTGTAGAATGTTTTACCATACCTGAGTAAAAAGAAACCCTCTGTTTGTTTAGGATAGGAGCTGCAGTATGAATATGGTGTGACATCACTTCCTGCCTGAGTCTCTCCCTGCTCTGGGCTCAGATTACAGTAGAGAAGGGGGGGGAGGAGCAAACTGAGCATGCTCTTGCCCAGGGCAATTAGGTTTAAGCTGAAGGCAGGAAGTCTGATACAGAAGCCCATGAGTACACAATAGAAGGAAAGAAATGCTGTGTTTCTTTTGACAGGGGACTCAGAGCAGTACTACTTTGGGGGTTTACTGGTATATTTAGATGGACCTTTCTGATAAGGCTTACTTAGTTTTAACCTTTCCTTCTCCTTTAAAGGAAGGAAAAGGTTCATTATACTGAGTTCTTTATTTCAAAAATAATATATATTTTTAAAAAATCGCTATATTTGTTCTATAACATATACAAGCATTTGCTTTCAATTGTATAGAGGGGAGAGAGAAGGGATCTTTAATATGTTATTATGTGTATATACTTCACTAATGTGGCAAGTCCACTTAGATTTTACCAGATTAGCAAGTGAGGCACACAGATACATTTAGGCAATCCCTATACAGTACTTTAATTCTGCATTTTGCCTAGAGAGGAGGAACCCCCCTTATGGCCATCAAGCCAAATTGGACTGATAAGTTTAAATATTTCATCCTTAAGATGCATAAATTATTTTACCCATATATACTTCACAAATGTATTGGTTTTCTAAGCAATGGGTAAAAACAAATAGTGCTCAAGGGACTATGAAGTCAACAGATTACACAGTGTCACCAGTGCACATTAATGGCAGCTTTAGGTCCAGCTTCCATAGAATTGACAGCATTGCTATGTGACAGAAAGAAGCTGATAATGAAGCAGAATTATTATGTTTGTGGATTATGCAGTGCTCTAGATGGAACTCTACATGGGCATACTGTATAAAGAACTTTCGCACACCTTACAGGTCTGTTCATGGACCTTTGGGAATATAAACATCTATGGCAGAGCAGGGCCGCCATCAGAAATCACTGGGCCTCGTACAGCAAAATTTTATGGGCCCTCTGGTCCACGTCCACCAAATTGGTGGCCAGGGGTTCAATAAAAAAAAAAAAAAAACATTGGTGTTCAGTGGAACTTACCTTAAGTTCTTCTTTAGCTTCTTCGGCTTCTTTCGTAGCTTCGGGAACTTCAGGTATTTTGTGACTTTGGGTCTTTTCGGCGAGGCTTTGGGTCTTTTAGGAGTGGCTTCGGGTCTTTTCGGAACTACTTTGGATCTTTTCGAAATGGCTTTGGGTCTTTTCGGAGCAGCTTCGGGTCTTTCGGCGGGATTTGGGTCTTTACAGAAACGGCTTTGGTCTTTTCGGTGAGGCTTTGGGTCTTCCACGCGGCTTTGGTGTGGCTTTGGGTCTTCGGCGCTGCAGGAACTTTGGAGCACAGCTGGGCCCCCCTTTAGCCCTGGGCCTGGTACGGCTGTACCCCTAGTGCTCCCCTGATGGCGGCCCTGTGGCAGAGTATACATAGGTATGATGCTAACTCTAACTCAGCATGAAAATTTGAGCTTGCAGAACATAGAAATTATAGTGTCTCTGCATGATCACACACATATGCCTCTCACCACGACTGTAATAAATGGATGGTACTCAGAGATGTCTCATGTAAAACTTGTTCTTGTTCTTTAACCTTTTGTCTCTTTGTAAAATAAAGAGTTTGGAAAATGATTTGTGAATTATAAAAGGCAATTTTGAAGGTAATACATATTATGTAAGCACACAGGACCATTTCCTGGAAGAGAATTAAACATTGTTACTGAGGCATCAGGCTTCCTAAATGTGTTCTCTTAGGTTAAAGGTATGTTGTGAAAAATGGCTACATAAATGCCCATACACTGGAGCAGGAGCTACTCCCCTTTGCTTGGGAAAGTACTATGTATGACCGACGCAGGTGTCAAAGTGAATTTTCTCTCAAACCATACCATACAAATTATGTCTACCATTATCAGACAAGTGATGTGGCTACTGGAAGAGAAGGAATCAGATAGACAAGTGATGTGGCTACTGGAAGAGAAGGAATATTTTACTGCCACAATTACAAATATGACTCATGGCATTGTGTATTAAAGAACCCCATCATTTGAACTATTTTATCTTGTTTAAATTCCCATTTGCATACCAAAGTAGGTTGAATATATTTATATAGTGGAAATTACAGTAGAGGAAAATAAAAGTAGCAGGGACAAAAGCAAATGACTGCTGCAGATACTTTAAGTATAATAGTGTAGTTTTAATTTCATTCATATAGCATTCATACTTTATTTTCATTAATTGTATATATCTCAGTACAGTGACTTATTCCAACCATTACTAACTATTTCAGTCTATATGCCACTTTAACTAAATGCAATATCTGATATTTGTGTGTATGCATCTGTAAAATTCATGAAACTAATATTAAGCAGATGTTAGACTGCATTTGTCAATCTTCTCAGAGCATGCAGGTGCTAATGTGTTATAATTATCCCTTCAGGCAGTTGTTATTTAGGATTATGGATCCCACCTAGTCAATGACAGATGTAATTGTTAAACTACTTACATGGATAACACATCGAGGAACAAGCAGATGAAGATTTAATAATTCATATTAATCAATATCATGAATTATCTTTTCTTCTGGTACACTCCTCTAGAAAACTTATAGAAACCCACTGGGCAGACTAAGCAGGGGCTATGAATGCATTTATGAATGCATAAATGAAAATGTTCTAGTCTAAATTAACAAAAAGTGAAAAGCAATAGTGTTACGGAAAATGTTATACCGGTATGGGATTTATTATCCTGAACAGGATTGTGTTGCCTCCAATAAGAAGTCATTATATCGTAGTTGGTATTAAGTACAAATTACTGTTTTATTATTGCAGAGAAACATGAAACTATTTTTAAAAATTTAAATTATATGATTAAATTGTAGTCTATGGGAGATGACCTTCCATAAATGTGAAACTTTCTGGATTATGGGGTTCCAGTAATGGATGCCATACCTATATAACACATTAATTTCATAATAGTTTCAAAAAACAGTTGCTAGAATTATGATTATTTAGGATGCTACCTGGCACAGATATGTTCTTTTTCAACTGTGCATGTAAAATTTTGATTGTTGGGTCCTTCTCAGGGACAACTCCGGTGATAGAAATGCACTTCTCTGCTGGCAGGAGTTACTCCCCTTTGCTTGGGAGAATACTATGTATGACTGAGTGACGCAGGTGCTAAAATGTGAATTTTCCAGAACGTGAAACATACCATACCAATTATGTCTACCATAATCAGATAGACAAGTGATGTAGCTACTGGAAGACAATCGTATAGACAAGTGATGTGGCTACTGGAAGAGAAGGAATATTTGACTTCCACAATATAAATATGACACGAGGCATTGTCCATGGCATTGATTATGTATTAAAGAACCCCATCATTTGAACTATTTTATCTTGTTTAAATTCAGATTTGCTACCAATTTGTCAGTTGAATCACACAATTGTCAGAATCCAAAATGAATCCAAAAGGTTTTGCTTATTCGATTGTTTTTCTAAAAATGTTCTTTAAACGCCAAATTAATATGCTATCTGCACTGCAATGTGGACTTTCTGGTATATGTTCAGTATGCCTTTATGGAATACATAGTCATGGAAAAAGGAAGTTAAGGGGGCTGATTCATTGAGGGTCGAATATCGAGGGTTAATTAACCCTCGATATTCGACTAGGAATTGAAATCCTTCGACTTCGAATATCGAAGTCGAAGGATTTAGCGCAAATTCTGCGATCGTACGATCGAAGGATTATTCCTTCGATCGAACGATTAAATCCTTCGAATCAAACGATTCGAAGGATTTTAATCCAACGATCGAAGGAATATCCTTCGATCAAAAAAACTTAGAAAAGCCTTTGGGGACCTTCCCCATAGGCTAACATTGACTTCGGTAGCTTTTAGCTGCCGAACTAGGGGGTCGAAGTTTTTTTTTTTTAAAGAGACAGTACTTCGACTATCGAATGGTCGAATAGTCGAACGATTTTTAGTTCGAATCCTTCGATTCGAAGTCGTAGTCGTAGTCGAAGGTCGAAGTAGCCCATTCGATGGTCGAAGTAGCCCAAAAAATACTTAGAAATTCTAAGTTTTTTTACTTCGAATCCTTCACTCGAATTTAGTGAATCGGCCCCAAGGTGTTTAAAGTGATACTGACACCAAAAAACTACTTTTTAAAATATGAATGTACATTAAAAGTTACCTATAGGTCATGTTGATGTTGCGGAGAGGTTTGTTTTTGTAAGTTATTGTTAGTTGTAAGTTTCAAAACCTGACTGTTTCGCCAACCTGACTGTCCCATCTCAGCCTGTCAGTAAAAGTTTCTAATACTAATAGACTCCTGCTGCAAAAATATGGCAGCCCCCAGGAACATGGGGCATCAGCCAGGTAATGGGCATCAGCCAGGTAATGTAAAATCATCCTGCAAATAAGTTATGGCAAAGTTATAAGTAGCTTTTCAAAGACAATATTATGACAGATGTAAAAAAGAGTTTAATTTCTGTTGTCAGTATCTCTTTAATTGTTTTTGGCTGTCTAGAAATAATGCAGATGTTTTAATTGGTTTTATTAGCTTTTTAATACAATTAAACTGGCTCCACCAGAAAATGTTTTAGGGTCCCATCCTACATACCTTGGAGAAGCTGATCTATTTTTCCCAAATATTCTGTATTAAAACTGAGCATCAGTAAAGATGATTTATGCCTTGAATGGCATGTTATTTTACACCACTCTATACCTGAAATAACACACTGAAGTAGAGCATTATGGAGTATGTTGGAGTTTTATAAATATATAATAATAATTAGAAAATTAATAGAAGATAGTAAAAGTGACAGAATTTATGGCATAAAATGTTTAAAAGTTGTTCCTCTCTGTGTCAGAATGGCTAAAAATGTCCTTAAAATCACTACTATAATTACATGGACTTTACACACTGTAGCATGATGCTAAACTGGAATGTGCTCTAGATTCTAATAGTTTACACATCTATATAAATATGCCAAGAAGGGTAGCAGCATCCTAATGATACTAAAAATAAAGTGCTATATTGCAGAGGGTTGATCACTGTATGAGGTGTAAGTGAGTAAAGTTTGAGCAAATGGGAGCATGAGTTTAGCAATCCTAAAGTACTTGGAAACATTGCATTATTGTTACCCATATAACTTCAGTCTTGCCTGCTTTTCATGGAGCAAAGGAAGATGAATTGAAAATGACATAACTGCCATGTTTACCTGTCATATATACAATATCCACAAAACACTTACTTCTCCTTTCCGGCAGATTACCTCAGCAGTGTTCCAGTCATTAACCCTTACATAAAATATAAGCCACATTACACTATAAAGCAACAAAAAAAATGGTCCCACTGCATTTTTGATCAAATAGTACATCAAGATCAAACCCTCCAAATAATCCAATCAGCTATCTAGCGATTGTGTCAATACTCAGCAACAGCTTTACATCTGGTAGAGGTTGTAAATGAGCATTGTAGGGACAAATTTATTTTTTACTAATATAAAAAAGTAATTGCAGATCAGATTCTGTTGGTAGATACACTGTTACAATTCAGCACCTCTGTCACAATGGGCCCCAATAGTTCAATATATTAAGACTGTGCTTATATATTAAGTGTTTTGCCCCTTTTATTTTAACGTACAAATATTTATTTACTCCTTCTATATGGGGAGGCTGATTTACTAATTGTTGTGGTCAAGGTGAAAAAAATGCGATTACATAAATAAAAGTGTATAGTCACATATTTTGCCACAAATGGTAAAAAAATGTAAACTGGAGAAAAACGGTCATATAAATTTTTTTTATTAAACAGCCCCATACTGTAATTTCTGATGATTTGTTGAATGCCTTTAATATTCTGCACTTATACATAATCAAAATTCATATTTTAATTCTTTTTAGTTTAACAATCTCTAGTGCATTTATTTATGAAAAGACTCAAAACGTAACTTGAATTGTCAGAAACATGAAACAAGAACTGAAACATAATAAAATCTCACCCTTCTACCCTTCATTTCGATGCACTAAATTAACATTTTTTTCAAAAAGCCTAAAATTATCTTGCATTTGGAAAATGAAATTGACAAATTCTATCTCAAATAATCAATTGATCTAAAATTTTCATGTTTTCGAAAAATTCAAATTCACATTGGTAAAAACTTCAATTCAGATCTGTCCCATACTGTGACCTTCAGCTCAAGTAGATTTACATGCTCAGTATACACAATGGATAAGACAGAATATTGTGTGATGTAAAAGAAAGCTTATTGGAGCTACATATTTAATGTTTACAGCCGATGGAATCTTAAATCCATAGGCCATGAGCTCCATAATAAAATCAAAATAGCATATAGTATACAGATAAAAAAAAAACTAAATAAATATATTTCAAAGAAAAAAAAATCAAATCTTCACACATTTATTTAGCATAAAAAATCCTGTTAATTATAAATAAATTATACGAATGATAAAACTGGCACCTTAAATTGACAAACTTAACAGGGCATATTACCACAGACTTTGTGTTGCTCTTTTATACTTGGAAATGTGCCCTTTCAAACCTCTTGTAACACTAAATGAAATGCTATTAGCACACAGTTAAACTTGTTGAGCTGTTATCTGCCTGGGGTGATTCTTGTTTCAAGTACTGCAGGTAGGAAAATACTGAAAATATTCCAGACTTCTGAAGGAAGCACAGGGTTCTCTGAATAATCTTTCTTTAAAACATGTTAACTGGAAGATAAAACTAAAAATCACTTTTATTTAAGTTAAATAACATTTACAATGCATACATTATGAGAAGTTCAAGAAAATCTTAGGGCTCATTTACATTATTATTTGTGGGTGGAAAAGGGGCGCTGGATCTGAGGCAATTGCACTGTATCCCAAGCACTGCATATTGTAATTTGCAAAAATTAACATAATTTTGCACGTTTTGTTACACAGTTGTGCAGAATAATTTTGCCCATCATCATTTCAGATGTTTGACATGTAAATGACGTTTGCACCGTATTCTTTTGGTGCAAATGCACAGTGACAATTTACACAGGAGGCTGTTGGTACCCTGGAGCTTCTGGCTGGTCAGGAGGTGGTGGAAGCTGCAGGGTTCCCATCAATAGGGACAGGAGCCCCTAATTTGGAATGGAAGGCAGGAAGGACTAAGCGGCACAAAGTACATTTAATTGGAAGTGGGAAAAGTACACTTTGCTATAACGAAAGTGATTTTATGTGCAACTAAATGTGTTGAATACTGATGGGCAAATTTTGCTATCAACATGGATTTATCCTGGTTGGTCAAGATCAATTCCATTACATGAACAAGCGCTGTCCATCTTGTTTATGTAGAGGGACTATTAGTTCAGGTAGGGCAAGGCTCCTCTTCTAAGTGTTTGAAGCAAGCAGTAATTCCAGGGCCCCATGAATTTTGAAATCTGCATCTAAGGAGGTTCAGTTTGCATATCAGCAAGTTAAGTGGAGTTCATAAAGGAAAAAACACCTTAGAAATATATCAGATACATACAAATGTGTAAATATATATATATATATATATATATATATATATATATATATATATATATTTCAACTGTACCCATATTGTAATGACAAATTTAGTAGGATTAGCTTTGCATTTCCTGAACATTTTACCTTGCTATCAGCTTTATTTCATTTAATACAAAAAATAGTCTTTACTCTTTGGTCAAATTTTTCAAAGATTAAACTACCAATGCACAGAAACAGCACATAAATTGAAATATAGTCTACAAAGCATGGCTTATTGCAAATTCATAAAAAGGCAAAATAATACAAACAATAAATTAAAAAAAAAATTGTTTAGAAAAGATGATCCAGAAAATAAGAGTCATTCTGTATAGATCCCAAATCCCCTCCGCTTAAACAGGGTGATTAATATCAGCTCCAGAAGGAAATTAAATTCAGGGAAGAGGAGTAATATGCAGATATGCTTATTTCCAGGCGGAATGGCTAGCCCTGGGTAACATAGTCAGGTTGATTAATCTTCTTCCACAGAATACTAAATGAAGCACCATGCTCTCTGGGGCTCACAGAGAAAATGACTGGAAAAAGACTTCTTTTTCTGCCACTTCATACTAAAGGGAAGCACAAGCAGCAACTAGATTGGAACCAAATGCTCTCAAGTAAACATGTTTAATGTCCTTCCTTTATTGTACTAAATGATACATTTTACAGTACAAACAGTAACACTTAAAAACCAGCCTACTGCTCTTAACAGAGAACACCATTTCAGTGTAGAATAAAATATATGTAGAGACTTATATTTATAGCTGGAATACACAGCCTAACAATCTAGAACTTGAAAGCAAGCTAAACTGCACCCACAAACTTGCTTTAACTTTTAAAGGTTAAATATATAGAAAACTCAAGCTATGCAAAAGAAACATACTGTGTTCAAAAAACTGTGCCGCTGAAGAGAAAAGCAGGCACTTCCTGCAGTAAATTGGGTGAAATAATACACTATGAGATTATTCCCTTCTATGTTTCATTGTAACTCTGTTCAGCATGCTGTTGTTCTCTTTTGTGGAAACAAAAACCATCTCTGGAAGATACACAGTATGATTAGGTAGTTAACTTTAGCATATGTAAATGAGACACAGTATAGTCACCGCCTACCTTTTCACTTTCCTCCACCATAGTGTTTCATATTGTTAACGTATTCCCATTATCTTTCTTTCAGTGAATATGTGTTTTCTGATTATTTCATTGCTTTATTTATTTTGCGAAAGGAGAAAATATTTAGGGCAAAAAAAAAAAAATGCAAAATGACATTTGTGTATTTTCTCTCCCATTCCTTACTAGAAACCTAAGCCTGTTATTTAAAATCATTCAGGGTCTCTTGAATAATTGTATAGAAGTAGGCATTATGCTATATTATTAAAGCTGTAATTTCCTGCTGAATCTGGCTGGATGTTTCTTTTTATCACTTGGCAATTTCTATCTAGTTATGGCATAATTAAGTTTCCTGACCCTTGCTCGCTCTCTTAACAGGACGCTTAGAAATATACTAGAATTGCAGATCTTCAACCTGATGTCTTCTCTCCCTGCACAGTAATGGAATAAAATTATTAATCCAGTAATTGTACAGAACACATTACTTTGCATTGAATGTTCCTTTTTCTCATTTTCTGTTAGTGACAATCAGCCAGAGGTACAAATCATTTCTGCAGGGAGCAGAGCCCTTGAAAAAAGCCTCTCATTCACTCCACTGGAGCTACCTGCACAACTGTGATTATTCAAAGTCTAACACAGTACTAGGCTCAAGTGAACAAAACACCATGAATAAAATGGGCTTAGGAAAAAGATATTTTTCTGCCTGTAGCTTCGGTCACCCACATTAGGAATGCTTTTACTTCCAAAAGCTAAGCTTCACATGTTGTTGCATGACTAATAATGGACTAATGAGCAAGCTATTTACTGCACAGTCTAACTGGGACTTTTATTTCAAGTGTTTTCAGGCAGAGAACTTCTGAGGGGACCTTTTGCAACTTCCTATTCAGCGAGTTCTCGGAAGACCCTGCATTGACTGAAAAACAATGATTTTCTCCAGAGATTTTTGCCATAATGTAATGAATTAATTTGTCTGTGCAGCCTTGCATCTGTCAATTTTACTTATGATTAGCATAGGTCTTAATGGTGTAAAAACATCAGCCAGTCTTGTATGGATTGACACAGAGTGCTTTTGTTACATCAGTAGTATAAGTAGCTAAAATATAGATTACAACCTTAGGCATGAATGGTCTAACAATACATCAGTTAAATGAATGGATGGATGAAAAAAGCAAACCCCTGTGCTTTTCATTTTCAAAATTCACATGACCATTTAAGAAAAGCGTGAAGTGTTCCAGTCATTTCTAAGGCAAAAGGTATTTTCTTACCTTGGAACATGTACATGCTGGAGAACGTGCCTTTGTCCAAAACAAAAACAAAAGAAGAAAAAAAGGACCTATTATTATAAGCGACAATTATTAAAGCCAGCATATTCAATAGTAAGAACTACTTTATAATTTAAAAAATGAAGTATTGAAATGCATGCAAAGACAAACTCATACCAAAGAATCAGAGGTTCATTCATGTTCGTGAAATCATGCAATGTAATGTGAAAGGAAAGAATGAGAAACACAAATAGGTTGATTTAGAAAAGAGGAACAGGTTTAAAATACAGGGTTGTGACTTCCGTTATTGACACTTTTGTTCCATGATTTTCCCAGGATGCCAACATGTAGTGGGTATATGTTTTAGGTAATTTTGGAACAGGTATTTATTATGAGGAAGGTAACAGCCACTGTAGATCTTCCTACATGCCCCTAGCATGTAGTGAGTATTCCATGTATACAGGCATGCAATCTGTTATCCAGAATGCGTGGGGCCTGGTGGTTTCCGGATAACGAATCTTTCCATAATTTGGATCTTCATAACTTATGTCTACTAAAAATAATTTAAACATTAATTGTCTAGTGAAGTATCTAAGTTATATTAATAAAGGGGAAATGGACAGGCTGATAGAGTATGTATTTATTTCCCCTAATCCTGAAAACAGAAAAAAATAAAGGGCACATAGGACACATTTTGGAGCTTGTGGTAAACATGCCAAAAAATGCAGTGCCAAAGCACCCAAAACCATTCTAACTGCCTTGCAGAAAAATTGCTTGTGAGCACTTCTCAGACAATAGTTGACTGCAAAACACTACTCCACTTTCCAAGTCAATTATCACCTGACAAGTGCTTGCAGAAAAACATATGGGCAATTCTTGACCAAGTCAATGGAGGGCATTTGGCATACTCTAAAAATAAGTACTCAGACTGCCCAAACTGACTCTATGAGCCATTACCCCAGTTTAGACAAATTAGGAAGCCTTAGTTTTACTACAATATGGCCACTAGTTCCTAATTGTCAGGCTTTGCTGGGACACGAGCCACATACCTTTAGGTTTCTGGCTCGATTTCTTAACCACTGGGCCAGGTGAGCAGCCTGTAGGGGTGCTCACTAGATATTACTTGATTGGTTTGCAGTCAGTCCATCAGAGTCTTAAGGCCAGCCCTCAAAACACTCCTTGCCTGAGCATTGGTTCCCAAACTAACAGTGTGGCATCGTCCCTACTAAGGGTTCCAGCTCTAGCCCTTTTCCCTTGATTCTACCTTGCTTTGATCTGCCTTGTCTTTCCCTGCCTTGTCTCTGACTCTTCGCCCACTTCATCCTGTTCTGCTCTGCACCTGTCCAGTCTGACTCATCACCCTTGTCACCCTGTTCCTGCCCTTTTCCTGCCTGTGTCCCATGGGTTCAGCCAGCTCTTGCCTAAATAACTCACCTTCCTCATCAGCCTCCACAGTGCCCCCTACCTAATCTTTGACACTTATCACTTGGCTCCTATTATGTTTAAATTCCCATCGCAATAGGCCAGTTTTTTTCAGAAAAAATACTAGCAAAAAAAATCAGAAAACTAAAAAATGATTCAATAGGATTAGCCCAGTTCCCATTGACTTTGATAGGACCTCCGTGGCTGACAAAGGACATGGTTCATAAAGGTTTACTGTAAACAAATGTGAACAATCACCAAGGCCAGGTGGAATACACCCTCGGGTACTGAGAGAACTTAGTTCAGTTTTAGCCAGGCCCCTTTTCTGATTTTCTCATACATCACTTTTTTCTGGTATGGTATGGTACCTATAGCTTGGAGGAATGCTGGTGTAATTCTATGTTTAAAAAAGCATTACAATCTCATCCTGTCAAATATAGGCCAATAATTTGACATGTGTGGTGTGATATGTCAGAGTCGTTGGTTTGAACACTATCCTTGGCAGAGGAAGATAGTAAGTGGACTATCAAAGTGACATGGCAGAGGAAGAGTAGTCGCTAAGGTGTATAAGCCTATTGGCAGTATTCATTATGGATTGGATAGGTAACAGCCTCTGCAGAGGAAGATATTAGTAGAGAGTTATAGTAGTCAATGACGAGAGAGAGAGATCAGAATGTTGGTGGCATAATGGAGTTGTTAACAGTAATAAGATGTTAAGGGTGTTGGATGGTGTAAAGACAACCATTTCTGCCTTAGAGAGTAAGTAATGTATTTGTAATTGCTGATGAAACAGCTGTTACATTTTCAGGAAACACATTGCAGTATAATTAATTTAGGAAGAGAATTATAGAAGTTCACAGCTCTGTCTGCTGGAAGGGCTTACCAGTGAATGACGCATCAGTGTTTCCCAATTTGGCAAATCTTTGGCCTTGCAGCTGCTGCCAATTCTTTCTACAGACAAGTTGTTTTGTACCTTTATTTCCTTCCCCATGATGGATTTGTCTAACACAGTCCTATTAAGTGTATAAGGGGTTACATACAGTAAGTTAACATCCCAGATACGTAACCTTACATTTATCAACTCTCATCAGCCACCTAGCCGACTAGATTTGCAAACTGTCCAAATCTTGTTGCAAAGCAGCCACATGCTGTAGGTAGGTAATTAATTGTCTTGCGTGGTTTTGTTTCATCAGCAAACACAATTACATTACTTACTCTCTTAGACAGGAATGGTTCTCTTTTCACCATCCAACACCCTTAACGTCTTATCACTCTTAACAACCCCATTATGCCACCAAAATTCTGATTTCTCTCTCATCATATCACTCATTGACTACTATAACTCTCTATTAATTAACCTTCCTCTCCAGAGGCTGTTACCTATCCAGTCCATAATGAATACTATCAATAGGCTTACTGTGCTAGTCCACTTACTATCTTCCTCTGCCAAGGATAGTATTCAAACCAACGACTCTGACATATCAAACCACAGATGTCAAATTATTGGCCTATATTTGCCAGATTGAGATTGTAAGGCCTTTTTAAACAATGAAATTACATCATTTTTCCTCCAAGCTATAGGTACCATACCATACCAGAAGAAAGTGATGTAGAAGAAAATCAGAAAAAGGGGCCTGGCTAAAACTGAACTTAGTTTGCTCAGTACCTTAGGGAGTATTCCATCTGGCCTTAGTGCTTGTTCACATTCATTTTCATAAACGTTTATGAACCATGTCCTGTGTCAGCCACTGACTAGATTAAGCTGAGCCATCAGTGCCCCTATCAGGTATACACCGAAGAAAAGAACTAATAAAACACATTACATTGCATTTTCTGTTTACATTCTAAACACATTATTACCATTATTCAATTGAGCCACACTCTGAACCCCCATCTTTTTACTAGTATAGTAAAAAAAACTTTTTGGGGTTAGTCTACTCATTTTCTAGCTTTGACGTCTAGATTGCTGTTTTACAATATTTGTTTCAGTATTTATAGTCATTAAACAAAAGTTTTGCCCCCCTCTGACTTGTAGTTTTTAAATGCTTTCCTTTTATTTCCTACTAACTTCATTACTTCTGAATTAAGTCAAATAGAGTGGTCCTTTACACTTACATTTATTTATTAATATATTGAGAACAGTTATAATTTAATAACATTTTAAATGGCATTTCTGTTCTGTATTTTTAGCAGCCAATAGCATTCCCCATTATCACTACTTGCCCCAAACTAGCAATAACTTGAGGGAGGTCTATAGTGTACCTTTACAATAAATTTGCTGGACTCTTTACAATCTGTAAAAAATTCCACCCATAAAACTTCGGCTCCCTCATTTTCCATCATAACATCTTTTTTCATATTGGCATTTTAGTCTGCTTAACAGACATTTCCCTCCTCCTTTTTCATTTCTCCTTTGCCTCCAAAACAATCTATAACTTACAGTATATTATTGCTTATATTTACTTCCCAGTTGTGTGACTCATTTAGAGCAGTTTATAACACTACTCTAGATTTTAACTGCAGATACTCACCAAAATGCTTGTGACACCTCTGTACTGACTTACTCATCAATTCCTCTCTCATTACCTAATTGCGTACTAGAATTTAAGACTTTGAAAGGGCAGCACCATTCTATGGAATTCACTCCCACATTCACCTGACTTTTTCCCAATCTTTCTGCCTTCAAGAGATCACTTAAACACATTTAATTATAGAAGAATCCCCTCATTTAGCTTAGCATAGCTTGACTCTGCACTATATTCTGCTAAAGGCAATACTCAGTGCCACATATCCTACCTGATATTGTATCAGGTGGGAGATGTGGCATTAAATATTGCATCCCCACATTTATATGTTTAATGTATGATGTTTGTGGAATATGTTGGTACTTTATTAATACATGTTTTTAATAATGATAATCATCATCATGCACAATCCCAAGTCAAGTTATAAAAGTAGAACCAGTGCAGCTGTACTTTAGAACAATGACAAAACTAGCAAAAAAAAGCATTATAGTTTATTTATGAAATCTACTGCAAAGGCAGATCCTGCAAAATGATATATTTGGCTGAAAGGCAGGTTGATGTTGATAAGGCCCAGAATGCTGTGATACAGTTACTAACAATAAGGGGATTTGTGTCATTAATTTTATTGCAGGGATCAGAAACCCATTTGCATAAACTCATATCAGATTTTAGAACAGTCAGGTATGTGTAACATATCTGACATCCAGGCTATGAAGAGTTACAGTCCCATAGTAATCGTTTTTACAAGTGAGATGTAGGGGCAAATTCACTAAGATTCGAAGTTGCGCCAGGCGCAACTTCGCCGCACTTCGACAGGCGTAGTTTCGCCAGCGATCCACAAATTCACTAAAATCCGAAGTTGCGCTCAGGGGTAGCGTAAGGCTGCGAAGTTGCGCTAGCGTTGATTCGCTATGTAAAGCGAAGTTACGCTAGCGAAGGCTAATTTGCATACGGCGCGAAATTCAAATTTCAATGGAGGAATACATATCAGCACTACAAATGCCTAGAAAACCTTCAAATCAGCAAATAAAATTTTTATTTTGCCCTACACATGTGCCCACTGTCTAGGTAAGTTGCCATGAGTCAGGAAATGTAGGGGGGAAGGAGGGGAGCCCCAAAAATTTTTTGCGATCTTTTTCAGCCTATCACCCATAATGTAGAAAACATGCCAGCGTTTTTTGGGACTTAGAAAAAATTTTGACTTTTTTTCAAACAATCTCTATCTACTCTATTGCGCTTCGCCAGGTCTGAGGTGGCGAAGGAAGTCTAGCGTAAAAGGTAGCGTTCAGTACACTGCGCAAGTTAGTGAATTTGCGTAGTTACGTCGCTAGCGAAAATTTGCCAGGCGTAAGGGTGCGAAGTAACACTAGCGAAACCACGCCAGCGTTCGTTAGTGAATTTGCGCAGTAACGAAAATGCCAAACGCTAGCGAATTAACGCTAGCGTTCAGCGCTTCGGCGCTTAGTGAATTTGCCCCGTAGGGTTTAACTCAATTTGACATACATTGTGCATACACAAGTATAGGTTCATTTTCAACTTTGGGGCTATAAAAGAATAAATCAAAGTACCCCATCCAGGCATGGGACCATTATCCTGACGATCCCTAGTTTTTATATATTAGGTTACTTTGTTATTCCTCTCTTCCACCCTCCCCCCCCAAAAAAAAGGTAGTCGTACAGTCTCTGAAGTCACAGCTACAGACAGGCAGCACATAAATCTCAAACAGGCCCATGATGCAACATTTTTGTAAGCATTTATTTAAGTGGTCCCCCAGAAACCATGAACTACAACTCACTGTATAGGTGGGTAAAGATACATAACCATTTACAATGCATAATGGGCAATGATCTGACATTCCCTCAGTGCATGTACTCCATGGCCAGGTTATTAGGTAAGACCTATAAGGGCTTCCCCTGTAGCC